>NC_092321.1:23712575-24015606 GCF_036785885.1 Coffea arabica
CCACCTCCGCAATTGCCGAAGTGTCCACCCCACATTCGTGGACGTTATACGTAGACGGATCCTCCAACGGGGATGGCAGTGGAGCAGGACTGCTCCTGGAGGGCCCCCAGGGAGAAGTATGCTCGTATGCCCTCCGCTTTGACTTCCCAGCCACCAACAATGAAGCCGATTATGAGGTCTTAATCGCGGGACTCCAGCTAGCCCGCAGGCTCGGTGCACAGCGGATCCACGTCCGCAGCGACTCCCAACTCGTAGTATGCCAAGTCCTTGGTGAGTATGAGGCCAAGGATGAAACCATACAACGGTATCTATCCAAAGTCCACCAACTCATCGCGTACTTGGAGTCTTTCGAAATCCAAAGAATCCCCCGCTCCCAGAATAGGCGGGCCGACGCCTTATCCCGGTTGGCTTCCACCTCATTTTCTGACCTCAACAAGACCGTTTTGGTGGAAGTGTTGAGCGAGTCGGGATACATGGAAGAGTTGGCCTGCCCTGTGAACACGGGAGAAACATGGATGAGCCCGTTCATCCTTTTCTTAGGGCAGGGAGTCCTCCCCGAGGACCGAGTCGAGGCGAGAAAGATACAACGCAAATCTGCTCGGTACGCGCTCCGCGATGGAGAACTGTATAAACGCTCATACCTTGGCCCATGGCTGAAGTGCGTTACACCCGAGGCAGGACGCCAGGTCCTCCATGAGATACACGAAGGCCTGTGTGGGGCTCACGTCGGCCACAGGATGTTAGCCAGGAAGACCTTATTTCTTGGGTACTTCTGGCCTTCCGTTCGACAAGATGCTCAAAATCTTGTTCTCAGCTGCCCATCCTGCTAAGTCCACGCCCCTGAGCTTCACCAACCCTCGAACTTCATGGTTCCAATCACCTCACCCTGGCCGTTTGAGCAATGGGGGACAGACATCATCGGTCCCTTCCCTAAAGCGGTCGGGGGCTATACCTTTCTGGTGACCGCTGTGGACTACTTCACTAAGTGGGTCGAGGCCGAGCCTCTACGGACCATCACAGGGCTGGCCATTCAAAAATTCTTTTGGAAATGCATTGTCTGCCGCTTCGGCATACCTTAGATCATCATCTCGGACAACGGGAGACAGTTTTCCGAGAATCCATTCAAGACTTGGTGCGAGAACCTCGGCATCAAACAACACTTCACTTCGGTAGGCCACCCTCAGGCCAACGGTCAGACAGAAAATTTTAACCGAACTCTCTTGCATGGCCTCAAGACCCGACTCCACCGAGCTGGATCATCTTGGGTGGAGGAGCTCCCCAGTGTTCTGTGGTCATATCGGACCACGCCGAGGTCATCCACGCAAGAGACCCCCTTCTCCTGGACCTATGGAGCTGAGGCCGTCATCCCTGCTGAGATCCTTACACCCAGTCCTCGGATAACAGCCTATGTATCCGAGGTGAACGGAGAAGAGAGACAATTGGATCTCGACCTCATCGACGAGAAAAGAGACATTGCCTCAGCTCGGGTAGCTTCCTACAAGAACACCCTAACCCACTACTACCATGCCCGCGTCAAGCATCGGCGATTCCGGTCTGGAGACATGGTGCTAAGAAAAAACTCAGTCAGCCGAGTTGAGAACCAAGGGAAACTTGGCCCGAAATGGGAAGGTCCATACCGAGTTGTGGAGTATAATCTTAATGGGTATTGTAAATTGAATTACCGAGATGGCTCTCTAGTGCCGAGAACTTGGCACGCCGAGAACCTCAGACTGTATTATATTTGAAAATTTTACTAAGTTATCACTTCAGCTGCTTAGTTATTTTTCAATACCAAGATGCTACACATCCGTTATTAAAAAATAAGGGGGACAAATAGGGGACGAAGCAAGAAATTAAAGGAGCCGAAGTGAGGAGAAAAGTGAGGAGAAATAGATCTTTCATTCAAATAAGAAAAGGCATTACAAGAAGAATACAAAAGACCGAGGTCAGGAGTATTGCTAATCATCTCCCACCTCGGATTTTCACTTAAGCCCCTATGACTAAGCTTCAGCCTCGGCTCCTTCTTGGCCAGTTGCCTCCCCGGCTTCTTCCCCGCCGGGGTGAGTATCTTCTCCACCTCCTTCTTGCTCTTCGGCAGCCTCCTCGCCGACGTCACCCCCAGTGTCCTCTCCTCCTTCCTCCTCGAACACCTCATCGAGTTCAGCTAACCATTTGTTGAACTCGTCCTAGATTTCGGCCAAATTCCTTCCACCTTGGATGCCCTCGGCCATCCGATCGCACAGCTCCTTGGAGTCCTCATTATAGTTGGCACTGTTCCTCAAGGACTCCAAAGCCTCGGAGGGTAGATGAGCTGCGGCCTCGTCTATGGCCGATGTGAAGCCTAGCATGAAGCTCGGCCTTGTCAGCTGGCCGAGGTCCCCGATAAAGGTCTCGGACCTCCGGAAATCCTCTACAGCCGATGTCCTCGCGCTCTCGAGGGCCTGTTCGTTGGACTTCTTCACCTCCTCTGACCTCTTCTGCTCTTCCTCCAGAGCCGACCTCAGACTGTTGGTAGTGGCCTCGGCCTCCTCCTCCTTAGTATCGGCTTCTTGAAGACGTCACTAAAGCTCGGACATCTCGGACTCGGACACCACCAGTTTTTTCTTCAACTTGGCAATCTGATCTTGCAGCTTGCCGGTGTCCTGCTCCTCAAGCAACTCACAGTACCGATGTGCCATCTCGGCCACAAAGGCTGTGTTGGAGGCCGTGGTCACCATAACGCTTTGAAGCATCTCGGCCGGGGACAGCTTCCTTGTAAACTCCACGTCCCTCGGCAAACTTGATTGCATCACCAAGTCCTGTGCCACCCGAGGATTGGTGCATCTGTCGTTAACCTTAAGTTTCCAGTCTGGACACCAGTGCTCGCCGG
This sequence comes from Coffea arabica, assembly GCF_036785885.1. Classification (NCBI taxonomy): domain Eukaryota; kingdom Viridiplantae; phylum Streptophyta; class Magnoliopsida; order Gentianales; family Rubiaceae; genus Coffea; species Coffea arabica. The sequence continues at coordinate 23,715,445 of NC_092321.1, forward strand.
GATGAGACTTATCTTTTCCAGAGAACACTGGGGGGCTATGGAAACGGTTCCATAGTGAAGACCCCGTCACTGCATTGACCGAAACCTTCAATTGTTTGCCTCGGCCATGTGGAGGTGGGAGTGCCGTGGTCACCCCTAATGGCACCCCTTCTGGCACCGAAGAGGTGGACCCTGTGGCCGCAGCAGCCGAGCTGCTCTGGGCGGCCGTGGTGGGGATCGTCTTCTCCACCGAAGTCTTGGAAGACTGCCCTTGCGATTTCTTTTTAGGCGGAGGCGCCGATGTCTCGCCCGAGCTCTTCCTTTTCGACCTCTTGGCCACCTCGGCCCCTGAGCTCGACGTGATGATGTCGGACAATTTGGTCACTGCACTAGGAACAAGTATTATTATTTGCCATAGCCGAGGTAAAAGAATAGCCATGAAAGAAAAATTACAGGGCTTCTTAAGTTTAATGGAAAAGAAGGGAGACTTGTCAGGAGGGAGTAAGGCTCGGCTAATTCCTCCATCGACCAGCACGGCCTCAGGGTGGTCCCAGGTGAAGATCCGAAGTCCAGACCCCATCAATTTCTGGAAGGACTCCTCCTCGTGATCCCCCGCCGAAGGGTCGGCCTTCGATTTGATGGGTCTCCACCAAAAATCCCATGGGAAGTCCCCGGCCGGGACGAAGATGAAGTCACGCTTCCAATTCTTTATCGAAGTGGGGGCGCCGATGACTAGCTTCGGGATGGTGTTGTTCCGGTTGCAGACGTAGAACCACCCCTTATCCGTCCCATGTGCCTTGAGGGTATAGAATCGGCGGAAGAGATCCACAGTTGGAGTCACTTCTTGATGTCGGCACAACATCTCGAAACCTACGAGAATGCGGACCGCGTTTGGGACGAGCTGAGTAATCCTCACGCCGAAGTGACGGAGTGTGTCCCTGAAGAACATCGACGTCGGCATTCTCAACCCGGCTTCCAACTGCTGGATATAGACTGCCACAGTACCCATGGGGGGCTTCTCGGCCGAGTCATCCTGCTCGGGCGAAGTGATGATATACCCCGGCCTGAAGGGGTACTTTCTTATCACCTTCTGAGCCCTGTCCTCTCCCACTCGACTTCTGAACTTCGGCATCTTGCCGAAGTCAATTTTGGCTGCGTCTTTCGGAGCTACTGGCTCCAATACTCCCTCATCATGGGGCATCTGAGTTCCGAGCTCGCTATTAAAGATGACCTCGGAACCACCCTCGCTCATCTCGGATGACTCCGACACCGAGGCTGTCTCGGCAGTAGCCACCTCGGCTGAACCCCCACAGCACCAGACGTTGACCCCCCAGAGCTGGACGAAGCCGTTTCTTCCGAAGTGTCGGGTACCTCCTCGGCCTGGTAGCTCGGTTTCACAGTTTCCTTATGGGTTTTAGCCATTTTGGCCATGTGTGAATGACGAGATGAAAAGAAAAATACTTACTGTTGACTACGGAATCTGACGAAGTGGATGACTTCGGCTGTGATTTCGGCTGGCAGGGCTGACTGACCTCGGCTACGCTCACGGATTTTGCAAGTCTGAGGCTGAAAGATAAAGTGATGGGCCATGCGGTGAAAAGGACCCCCTATTTATAAGGATCCAGAGGGAACCCGAAGAGGCGGCAGGAAGGCGAAAAGGCAGCCACGCTCGAATTTGAAAAGGCGTGCTTCCCTCTCTCTTCATTAATAGCCTGTCCTTTCGACTGACACTCTCTGCACGAAACGTCCCACTACTTCACGACGTGACCACTCTTCTCACCACGTCCTATCAGTTGACAGGCCTACGTGTCGCGCTCGCGCATCGTACGGAACTGTCTTGGGCCTCCGACCCTGTACGACCTCGGTACCAGTAAGCCTCGGTACCTCCAGGACTCGGAGCTTCCGAGGCTTGGGGGGCTTATTGAGGATGCTCACCTCGGCCATCCCTGATTGGCCGAGGTGATTCCAGTTCATCCCTCACAAGAGCGCAGTGTTGTCCTGAGTGTGATCCCTGATCTCGGCCGGGCCACTGGTCTACTGTCCAGATGACCTCTACACCTCATACCTCCGCCTCGGCTGCGTGCTGATGATGTCAGCCCGCCAGACATCATCCAGGGCCAGTGCTTTATCTGAAAAGCACTGTCGCTCTTAATGGCTACTACGCAGGACTCCCCGTCACCCTACCCAGGTGGCTACAGTGTCAGAGTCAGACCGCCTGACAGGGAACAGAGCCGTAATGGCAGGACATGGGTCCCACCAGCATAAGACCTCCGTCCTGTCATCCACTCCACCCTATAAATACCCCTCGGGCACACCACCAAGTAAGCAGACTGTTCATTTGACAACACTATTGCTTTTCTCTCGTTCTCATACTAACTTGATCGTCGGAGTGATTCCAGGGGAGAAGCCCCGCCATTCACTTCAGACAAGAGGATACACCTCACCTCACGTTAGAAGAGACTGATTCAGGTCGGTTCAATTACCCACCAAAAATCACCTCTTCACCTTCCATCACCGGGCACTGACTGCAGTCCCTCAAACACAAAGGCCTTAGGATCTAAAGTCCCTATTTTCGGAGAAAATTCTAAATTCTCAAAATAAAATAAAAAATCAAGAGAAGATCTAGTACACTTGTACCATATAAATGAAGTAATAAACTTTGCTCCTTGTATTAGATTTCCATTTTTGTTTTCTAGCACCTACCGTTGTAGGTTTATCAATTTTTGTTTTAAAAATCATTCTAGCGCAGAAAAGTCATCAAGTCTTTTTCTTTTTCCTTTTTGGTAAATCTTTTTCTTTCTAAATGTCATGAAGTCGTTATAGTCTTCAAGACTATTATATATGCTCCATGGAAACGGAAAGGCATAAAAAACTAAGATGTAAAGGACAAAAGGTTGGCGACATATTGGATGGTGTCGATGAAAGTGTTAGGTCTGGTCCCAGGAAATTGATAAATGAGAATAATAGGGTTATTGTCAACTCAATAATGACAATAACAAAATAAATAAATCAAACAGAGAAACACGAAATTTACGTGGTTCGGTCCAATTGACCTACGTCCATGGGCGAAAGGGTAGCAGATTTACTATAACAGAAAGAGAGTACAAAAGAGAGAGTACAAAACCTTAGGAAATAATTCCCAGGTCCAAAAGGCACCTAAATTGAAAACAAAAAAGAACTTAAATAGCACTAAATGCTTAATAGCCCAAAGGCCCATGACTTGCTCTTTTGGTTTGATGCCAAACCAAAACCTCTCTTAGACTGGGGCGTGGGCCCCCTAAAAACTCTCTTGGATTGGTGCATATGGCACTTGGGCCGGTACCCTTAGCACACTTAAACTCACTTAAGTCTACTATATTTATAACTACCACAATGAGAGATTTCTTTGTTAAACTCCCGATGTGGGATACAAAGACACACTCAACAAATCTCCACCTTGGCGTGTATCCAACATCGGCAAATAATAGACGAATAGCAAACAAGCTCCACCTTCTCCATAAATGTCCCAACGGATCTCAACGAACCACAAAAGTCCCAACGAACCACAACGAGCCACCAACGAATCAGAATACAAAAGGCTCAACAGGTCCCAACGGGCCAAATCTCACAAAAGGTTCAATAGATCCCAACGGGTTAAAAGCCACGAACATAGTTATCATGCTCCACCTTCTTCTCAAAACCCTTAACGAGTTCCAACGGGTCAAATAACTCTTCTTCAAAATCCAACTGAACTCCAACGAAAATTTTCTTTTCTTTCACTCTTTGTAGCACCCAAAATCTGTTATTGTCATCAAGAACCCAATATCTGACCATGACCCAAAATCTGAAGCTGAATCTGGAACCTAAAGCTCTGATACCAGTTTGTTAGGTCTGGTCCCAGGAAATTGATAAATGAGAATAATAGGGTTCTTGCCAACTCAATAATGACAATAACAAAATAAATAAATCAAACAGAGAAACACGAAATTTACGTGGTTCAATCCAATTGACCTACGTCCATGGGCGAAAGGGTAGCAGATTTACTATAACAGAAAGAGAGTACAAAAGAGAGAGTACAAAACCTTAGAAAATAATTCCCAGGTCCAAAAGGCACCTAAACTGAAAACACAAAAGAACCTAAATAGCACTAAATGCTTAATAGCCCAAAGGCCCATGACTTGCTCTTTTGGTTTGATGCCAAACCAAAACCTCTCTTAGACTGGGGCGTGGGCCCCCTAAAAACTCTCTTGGATTGGTGCATATGGCACTTGGGCTGGTACCCTTAGCACACTTAAACTCACTTAAGTCTACTATATTTATAACTACCACAAGGAGAGATTTCTTTGTTAAACTCCCGATGTGGGATACAAAGACACACTCAATAGAAAGTAATGGCATATGAAATAAAAAAGAAAAACACTAGCAAAGGCACATGTTATAAGAATTAGACAAAAAACATACAAAGTTGAACATGAAAACGGTGATGAATACATTCATCCTAGATCCTTCTGCATGAAGAGAACACCATCAACTTCTTCTAAGATGTCCCATCCACTTAATCTGACTTACTCAGATTACCTCTACATAATAGCCTCAAAATAAAAGCAAAATGAGGTACACATCTTTCCGGAACAAGTTTCATCGAATGCCTTGAAAGCAATATTGATGTGGAAGACATTGGTAGGACATTTCAGGACAAAATGGATCGAGCAAAGGGAGGAAACAAGCATGCCACGTGCAGCTGACTTCATCACCGGCGCCAGACTTCGTGTGTCTGACGATAATTGGTCTCAAAACCAGCGCCATATCCAACGCCGGCCATTGTCCGTTTCAATTTTTATTTTTAATTTCTTTTCCATTTTGATTGTAATTTCATATCCTTTTTCAATTAGACTTTGTTGCTTATACATAGGGATGTATTAAGGCTTTGTTTATTAGACTTTTATCAACTTTAATCAAATTATCTTGGTTTTTGCCAATTTCTCTCAAGTTCCTTCAAGATTTAAGATTCTTGTGAATTTTCTCAAGAGTTGATCATGAATCGCTCCTTTGTTTCCTTCGGGAATCATTTGTGAAATAATTTCTACCCGTTTTTGCATCAGTTGGTACCATAGCAGGTTTCTCCTATTCCTAAATTATATCAATGGCTGTTAACAAATCCAGTTATGGATCTTCTGTCTCTAAAACTGAAGTGCAGATTCAAAATGAACATTTGGATCATTTGGAGTGTGTTTGCAACAATTTCTGAAGTCATTTCAATGACTTTGAAACTCATTTTACTTGTGTGCAAGGAGACCTTGACATGCTGATTCAACACTTGAGTTTGCCAGACAACTGGGGACAAAATCAGCAAGGTGATCGAGATGGGAGAGTGCCTCTTGACCAGACCTCGTCAATGTGAAACAACCAAATCCATGTAGAGATCAGACCAATGATAATCCTCATAGAGACAAGGAATATAAGGGTGACTCGTCTGAGAACGGGATAGTTCTTGCTTTTGGCTGCGAGAACTGCAATCGAAGAGGTTTTCAACGTTGATTGCTGGAACTAAAGGAATTCAAGTTAAAGGTCAATGTCCCATGTTTCAATGGTAACTTGGGCATAGAGAACTGATAAGGTTGCATTTTGAGTGATTTAAGTGTATTTTATTATTTAGTTTTGGTCTGCTTTAGTCATTTTTATAGCTAATTAACTAGGTTTCTAGTGAAATTTACATTTTGTGATTCAAAGTGTGAAAAATTGCATTTCTATGAATTAAAATAATAAAAACTTCATATTTTGTAGGTTTCAATCACTCAATTATCAAACGGAATGAATTGAAAAGATATTTGGATGTATGTTGATGATTTAAAGAGAATATGAATTGCAAAATGATCATAAGATGAGATGCAATCAAGTATAAAAGAAAGGGAGTTTGACAGTTTTAACATCTGTTGGTATTTCGACTATATCTCGAGCTATAAGTATCAGATTGAGGTGATTCTTGAGACATTTTGAAACTAACACGTATCTCTATAATTATTGTGAGATATCAAAATCGAGTTCATGAATTTCCTAGTCAAAATGTTAGAATACAGTTGGTCATTTCTATTGTCAAAAACTAAAACAAGGTTTTGACTAGTCAAAGGTATTTTGGTAATTTCTTAGTATACGGAGCTTCAAATTGGATTATTCTTAAAGCGTTGGAAAGCTAACTCAAAGGTTACAACTTTCATGTTTTGCACAAGAGCTAGTTCAGCTTCTATCATCAAGAAAATATCAGTGGAATTTGGTGCAAAAACGGAGCAAAGTTGAAGACTGATTAGAAATGAGAAAACCTGCACGAGAGGACAATTCGTGACCCAATACGCGACCTTAGCCCGTGTTTTGAGGGTGCATATTCGTATTTTTGCTGCTTTACGGTTGGAATTAGTTGCACTTCAACTTGCGGTTCTTTCCCACTACTTTTGAACCAATTTTCTGAATGGATTTTAGCTGGAAAGTGCAAGAGGCATTTTGAAATTTTGGAGAAACAACTTTTGGGAATCTCAAGACACAACTAGCACTAACTTTAACAACTCATTTGTTGCTTGAATTTCTCTATAAATAGGTGTCTTAGAGAACATTTTTCATAACTTTGGAAGGCTAAAGGCACTACCAAAAATGCAGTCTTCACTAGTTTTTCTTAGTTCATTAGTATAGTATAATTAGTGTAGCTAGATTTGGATGAAGATTAAGGAACAAGATGGAGAATTGAAACTCATGTGACAAAGGTGACTTCTCTCCTATCACTTTCTTTTTTGTATTTGAGTTCATGTTTAACTATAATACAAGTATGGTCTTTTCTTTCATTCTCTTCATGTTTTACTAAAGTTTATGGCTAGAGTTATGGATGAACTTTCTATAATTTGTTAGTGATGTTTAATTGGTTATTTGATGATATTATTTTGAACAAGTTATTTAACACTTTTGCTTATCTAATCATGATTAACTGCCCATTAATTGTGAAAATCTTAAGGTGTTAAGTTTGCAATGAGAGTTAAAATTTAACACTAGTTCAAGAAAGTGTTAAACCTAGGAAGTACACTCATAAGAGTAGAGGTGTACTTATGTGATTTTAGTGACTTGTTTCATGTAATTTTATAGAAGAAATGAATTTGTAATTAATTTCATAACCATGAGAGTAGGTATGACTTAGTTATAAGTATAGGTGATTCACTATGAGAGTAGGTTTCATATGTATTAGGAAATTACATCGTAACGACCCAAGATAATAACATTCAATTAACCGATGATTTCACTTGCAAGAGTAGTGAGACATTCCATAGCTCTAGGAGCTTTCTATTATTACTTTTATTACTTTTGTTTCATGTTTATAGTGTAGATTTAATTTTTGCGCTTGTAATAGTCTAAATAATAAAGGAGTTCGAAAACCATCGGTAATTGACAATCTTCCCTGTGGATTCCACCCTTAATATCCTATACTCAATCACGACATATATACTTGTAGAAAATCGCATGTAGGGTATTTAAAATTTTAGAAATGTAAAGCTTGACTGTAAAATGAGTTTAATTATTATATGCGTACGCCCGCTCGTCACTATTAAACAAGTACAAGGTCTTTAGTTTGCTCTACTATCTAGACTAATATCAAATTGAAAGCAATAAAAAGCAATTAATTCACTACTTAATATTCTAAATTAACTTGTATAGAAAAATAAATGGAGAAAATGCACCAAAAACTAAAGTTTAAGGGTGTAGAATCCATTGTAATCGTCTAAAAATACAAGTGAATAAATTTACCTCTTTTTACTACTCTTTACTAACTAGGGATTTATTTCCAACAGTAATCAAAACTCATTCTCATGATGTATGATATTAACTAGCCTAGTCTTCCTTAGTCTCATGGTAAAGATGTAAATCTAGTTCATTTAATACATGAAATGTTCAAGCAAATTAACTTAAGTGTACTTCTACGGATAGGGTGTAAATTGTAGTGTGTTTATAGGTAAAAGTTGCTAGGTAACCATGTTATTTGAGCTTTATTTTGTATAGAAATTACTTAATTTTGCTTGTATATTGTTCTAATTGGTGAAAAGCTCAATTGAAGTGAAAATGAATAAAAAACATGGTATGAAGAAGCAATGAAAGAGGAAAAAAGTCAAGAGGAATGGGTTTGGCAGGATTGACACGTTTCAGTATTTTGGTGATAACTTAAGCTACACAAATCCAATTGAGATGATTCTTGATTCAGTTCGAAGCTATGAGAATTCTATAGAATTTTTATGAGATATCAAAGTCCAATTCTCAAGTTTTCATAGTCACAAATCCAAATTACTGAAGTCTAGTTGTGCTGTGATGCTCTTGCAACCAGGTCTCAGTATTTTAGGCATATCTCAGTGCCCAGACTTTTAAATAACTTGATTCTTATGGTGTTGGAAAGTCTATTCAAAGAACTACAACTTTTGTATTTTTAGAAAGAATTGATTCAACCAATTTGATGGAGTTTTGAGGCTTTCAAAAGTGATCCACGTGCTGACCGGTACGGATCCACTGGCGGATCCATGTTCGGCGCCGGACTTCACAAATGACTTCACGCCAAACATCTCTAGACCCTTTTATGCTTTGTGTTTAGTCCAATGACCAGCACCAAACATTGGCCTGGTCTTCATCGAATAAATATGCGAAAATACGATTTTTTGAGTCCAATAGATCCTATTCCTACCCTGTTTAGGATATATCTTCAAGAAACTATAAATAGGGGTTCTTTAGGTCATTTTTAGGGTAAAAAACATTAGTCTATCCTAGTTTAACATCTTTTTATAATTTATTCTTGAGAGATCAAGATCAAATGGAAGCGAATCAAGGAGCGCACAAGGAGAAGATTGGAGCAAGTAATTGAGAAGTTTTCTTACTCTTTCTCTTATCTTTGTAGCAACTTTTTGAATTCGTGGTTTTAACCTCTAAATCATGTTGAACTAAATTGTTCCTAGGGTTAGAATTTTTATGAAAGAATTTGATTAATTTTTCTAGTTTAATTTCTTGCCTTTTACTATGATTTATTTATGTTGTTCTTAATACGTGTTTATGCCTAATTACCATGAACATGAATGTTGGGTTTGTATCAAATTGAGAAAAGAAATACAACTGTGTACTAGACAGATAAACACACATAGACTAATCACGAGAATAAGTTGGGGTATGTGTGATGCACCTATATCACTGGGAATCTTAATGGGTTCAATTGAACTCTTATAACCATCGAGGGAGGCGTAGGATTTAATTAAACACACTTTAAATGCATCAAGAGGTGGTCTAAAATATAGTTGTGTGATGCATTCATAACTTGGTAAGAAATTAACTAGATAATTGATTCAAATTCTAGATTAAACCTGAAACCCTAGACTCACGTCTATTGTTTTCTCACCACTACTTTATTTAAATTGATTGTTTCTTTTATTGCTTAGAAAATACACTCCTTAAATTTGAATTTTGTTATTTTGTTAGAATAATTAAAGTAGAAAATTAACTCATCCATATGGGTTCGACCTTGAAATACTCCAAGTAAATTATTACTACGATTGACCCTATGCATTTGCAGGAATTTGTCAATCAAGCTTTTAGCACAGTTGCCAGGGAACGACGCTTAATTTTCTACTTTGGTTATTTTTTTTTTATTTTTTATCTTATTTTACTTATAGTTCTTCACTTTTAGTTTTGATTTTTCTTGTTTAGGTGATTGGTGTATGACCCAATTTCAAAAAGGTGATTTGGATTTTGATCCAAAAATTGAAAAACCTGCAATGTATTTGAGGAAGCAAACTTGCTTGCAAAAACAAACTTTGCAACTATCTTTCACCAGGATTTCATATTACCTTAGAAATAGTTGAGTCAAGCAATTCTGACGACGAAGAAATGGCTGAGGAAAACAGAAATAATGGCAATAATCAACAATAGGTAGTGCAACCACCCGCAAGACTTTGCCTTTGGGACATCCAACATTTTGTAATCACGGCTTTTTCCCATTGCATCAAGCTAAGTGGCGAAGCAAGGAATTATGAGTTCAAAACTGTACACTTCAACATGTTGCCTGCTTTCCATGGTTTAGCCAATGAAGACCCGCTCTCTTTCATAAGGAAATTTTATTTGGTTGTCCAAACTTTCCATTTGATTGGAGTCTCAGAAGATGACTTACGAATGAGGTGCTTCTCTTATTGTCTCAAGGATCGTGCAAAGTCTTGGTTATTTCATCTACCTGAAAGATCTTTGAGGACATGGGAAGATATTTATAACATCTTTATGACCAAGTACTACTCACCTCAGAAGACCATCGATTTAAGAAACAAAATTGGCATATTTTCTCAAATAGAAGGAAAGCCAATACATGAAGTATGGGAGCACTTTATGCTACTAGTTTCTCAATGTCCTCACTACCAATATTCATTACCGTTGCAAGTGTAATTTTTTATAATGGGTTGACCTTAACAACCCAAAATATGATGGATATTGCAGCAGGAGGGTATATTGGTGACAAAATTTTGAAGGAATTAGTTAGTCTCTATGAATTGTTTGCTAGCAATTCTCAATAAAAAGCAATTCGAGATAAGAGAGTAGGAGTGCATGAGGTGAATGTGCCATAGTATTTGGGTTCACAGGTAGCTGAGTTGAGTCATCAAATGCAACAGTTCTTAAATCGAGTAGCTCAATCTCAAGAATCATATGCTTATTGTCACATGTATGGCCATTCTGCTGCTAGTTGCTATAATGGAGATCCTCCTACCATGGTAGAAAATGTTAATTTCACTGAAGCATATGGTGGGCAGAAGTTGTAGTTAAGGAATGATCCTTTTTCCACCACATATAATGAAGGATGGAGAAACCATCTTAATTTTTCATGGAAGGATCAAGAGGTTAGACCTATGGGACTACCTGGGTTTCAAAATTTGTAGCAACCTTCTCAATATCCTCCTCAACCTACTCAGGAGAAGAAGTCCAATGTTGAAGAAATGATGTTGTAGTACATGCAAAAGGTAGACCAAAAGATGAACCAGTTTGATAAACTTGCTCAATCTCAACAAACCTCTATTCAAATGAAAGGCAAGTTGGTCAGCTGGTAAAGGCAGTAACTAAAAGGGTACTAGGAAAATTGCCTAACAACACTAAGGTGAACCCAAAAGAAACTACTATGGCTGTGACTCTTCGTTCAGGCAAAGTATTGGATGATCCTATCACTAAACCCAAGACTAAACCAAGTGAAAAGCAAGATAGGAGCAAAATTGCTATTGAAAGTGAAGGAATTGGAGATTCGGAGAATGGCTCACGCAAAAAGACTCAAGATGAAGATAATCAATGTATGAAGATGCTTAAGGTGAAAAGTTATGTGTCGCCTATCCTTTTCCCCCAAAGATTTAAGAAAAAGCAACTGATGAGCAATATCAAAAGTTTGTAGAGTTACTCAAGAAACTTCTAGTAAACATGCCTTGTTCTAAAGTTCTTGCTAATATACCAGCTTATGCAATGTTCTTGAAGGAGATAGTGTCTAATACAAAGAAGTTAGAAGACTTTGTAGAGATGTCTCTTATTGAGGAATGCAGTGCAGTGCAGTGCTACAAAATCATCTTCCTATCAAGATGAAAGATCTAGGGAGTTTTACTGTGCCTTGTCAATTTGAACATATTCTTGTTGATAAATGTCTATGTGACCTTGGATCTAGTGTTAATTTGATGGCTCTACCATTTTTCAAGAAATTAAACTTTGCCAATTTGGGGCCTACTCAAGCGATTCTACAACTGACTGATCGTTCAGTGCATTATCCTATTGGTATTATAGAAGATTTATTAGTTAAATTCGATAAATTTTATTTTTCTGCTGATTTTCTTATTCTTGACATGGAGGAGGATATTTCTATGCAAATTATCCTTGATAGAGGATTTTTAGCTACTGGATGGGCTAATATAGACTTACTTGAAGGAAAATTGACTTTAAGGGTTGGTAAAGAGAAAGAAGAATTTAATGTTTTTGAACCCTTAAAATACCCTTCGTATGAGGAGTCTTGTTCCTATATTACTATTTCTAACGATTTGTATGGTGAAAAATATGTATTACAGCAAGATGTAGAGGTCACCCCCTTGCAAAATCATCATGCATATTTTTCTTCAACAGTTCAAAAGCACAATGGAGATGTGAAAAATTATGCAAAATCGCAGGCACATGCTAAGGAAATTGTGAAATCATCCGAACCATTTCATCCATCATAATATTTGTGACCCTATCTGGTTGAAAATGTTAAACATAGCGCTTCTCGGGAGGCAACCCAATTTTCTTTTTAATAATTTTATTTTGTTTAGGATAATGGTGGTGTTTATTTGCTTACAATTTTATTGCTTTCTAGTTTGGGTTATTTGGTGGTGTATTTAACTCCTATTTATAGTGTTTTCTTGTCTTTTCATAGGTTGGTAGGATGGCTTCCTAAACTTGACTATTAAATGGTAATTAGCAACTTCTCGCACCCCACTTGATCTTTGGCATTTCATTTGTTATCAGGGGAGCTTCACTTTCATCTCTTTTCTTGTTATTATTTCCTTATTTTATCCCCAACATTGAGGACAACGTTGTCTTAAGTGTGGAGGAGGAGTAAATGGGTGAAGTAAAATTTTTGAAATTCTGGGCTAAAATTTTTCAAATTTTTATTGTTGAATCCCTGATAGGCAATGGCTTATATTTTGAGTATTATTGTTAAAGCGATATGTGTATGAATCTATTAAGTCTTAAATGATATTGATTTAAAGTGCTTCTTTGGTGAATATTTGGTATTTTGAGACTTTTTAAAATTTGGCTAACTTTTCTAGACATTGTAAATATTTTTCAAGTATTTTTCTTGTGAATCTAGCCTAATTATTAATTTTAGTTCTCCATATTATTGGGATATGAAATAGGCTTTATATTCTTATTTGTGCTTATATGCTTATCTTGCTTAGTTGAACTATACTCCACTAGTTGTCGTTGCTCAGTAACCAGAGGTTTTCAACTAGAAGTGTCAACTTTCGCGTCAAAAAATGGCAATAGCTATGAATATGTGATTTTTAGCAGTGAAAAGCTTAGTAACCGGGCTCTTTCATTAAGGAGATGTTGGAGTTCGCATCAAAAGGTTTAAACGGCTAAGAATTAAGTGTATTACCCTAGTTAAAATGTGAAAAAATTCAAGTGTGGGGGAATTTGAAGAAAAATATGAAAAAAAAGAAACAAAATTATGTGGATATAATAATGGTCTATGGATCCATATAGTTATATGTTTGAGATTTTGTTTAATAGTTGGGCCATTTGTAAGGAAATGCTTGTTAAATATTTTATATTCCTAATTTAGTTAACCAGAGTTGAAAGCGTCGATAATGTTTAAAGCTAATCGAAGAACTATAACTTTGATTTTCACTATTAGCACTTGACACTTGTTTAGAATGGTTGATTTAATAATGATAGTCTTGAATATAGCCATTGTTTGGATTTAATAGATTTTATTCTTGTACTTGAGGACAAGCACGGACTAAGTGTGGAGGAGTTTGATAGGGTGTAAATTGTAGTGTGTTTATAGGTAAAAGTTGCTAGTAACCATGTTAGTTGAGATTTATTTTGAGCATAAACCACTTAATTTTACTCGTATATTGTTCTAATAGGTGAAAAGCCCAATTCGAGGGAAAATGAACCAAAAACATGGCATGAAGAAGCAATGAAAGAGGAAAAAGTCAAGAGGAACGGGTTTGGCAGGATTGACATGTTTCAGTATTTTGATGATAACTTGACCTACACAAACCCGATTGAGATGACTCTTGATTCAATTTGAAGCTACAAGAATTCTCCACAACTTTTATGAAGACATCAAAGTCCAGTTCTCAAGTTTTCATAGTCAAAAATTCAAATTATTGAAGTACAGTTGTGCAGCGATGCTCTTACGACCAGGTCTCAGTATTTTAGGCATATTTCAGTGCCCAGACTTCGAAATGACTTGAGCACTTGCTCTTCTCATCTTTTCTTTGCAGGTTTTCTAGGTCAGAGTAATTATCTTCTTTTTTTAGTTAAATTACTTAACAATAATAGATAAACTGAAAAATTGATATACATGTGTTCCACTTGATAATTTGCTTTTGGGTATGATTTTGGATGTCAACCCATTTTAGGCTTTACTTAGGGTTTAGAAAATTGGTTCACTTAGAGGCTAGTTCCTTCTATTCCATCGATATGTGAGCATATCTCAAGGACTAGCTTTTGTTATCCTTGATTCTCATATTTTGATAACAATACTGGTGTCTAAAGTGATTATATCTTGATGAATAAAATTCCAACTTTTCATTTTCTTTTTAGTCATACATTTTCAATGGCTGTTTTGTTTGTGTTTAACTCCTATTGTCTACTTTGTGTGCTTCTCGATGAAACAGGTGTTTGTGTATTTGGACAGCTGATTCTTAGCGTCAGTGATTCTAATAATTTGACCGTTAATAGTTCTAATATTTAAATTGTATGCAAACTTGGTGTACTTAAGAGTTTGATTTGAGGGGGTCAAAGGGGACTTTTCTGACACCAGTAATGGTGGTTCTGGCTAATGGGTTTATCTGGAGTGGTGGATCTGAGGTGAACTTAGCTAATGGTAGTGGTTTGTGTTTTCCCAGGGGTGCTAATGGGGTTGTCAAGAGTATTGGCATTGGTGAAGTTGAGAGTAGAAGTCAGCAAAATTTTGTGGGTTCTAGGGTTGGAAAAGAAATAGTTTCTCAGTCACCTGAGCTAGCTCAGGAAAAGAAGCCCCAAGTTTCTGTTGCAAATGGTCATGTTGCAGCCCTACTGCTAAGTAAATTTTTCTCCTTTCCTCTATTGCTTAACATCATAAGAAATAAATAAACTCATAAATTGTTGTTGTTTCCAGTTCATTATTTATTATTGGAGTAACAAAACAAAAAGGTTTATGTATTGTTGGTAACAAGAGCGTAAGAAGCAAATTTGCTAAAATCATAATTAGGACCACTATTGTCCAATTAATGTGTTTAATTTTCTTATTTCATTATTTAAGGGATAGTCCCTGTGACGTCCCCACTTCTCCCTAGGGCGAATCCTAGGGTATCCGCGGAACGCCTGCCCAACTCTCGCCGAAACTCACTACAATCTATAATTCAAATCTAGAAATTCTTCGAATAATTTCAATATATATTTAAAATACTCCAGAACACAACTAGTTAACCTTCAAGTTTAAATACAATCCAAAAGAATATGTACTACAGTCGTCGTCTACTATAATACAATTTAAGATCTTCAAAAGAAAACAATTTAGTACTATTCGCGAGCACTCTCGGTCTTGAACCCTGTTGCGGAAAACAAAAACGTGGAATAAGCTAAACAGTCCAGTGAAGTTCCAAGACACTCTAGCAGTTCTAATAACTCATGTAAGTTAAGCATGATACATATACAGTTCAAGATTTCACATTGGCACATTTACATGAAACAGTTATCATGATACAGAAATAAACACATATTGAAGGATACGGTGTTCCAATAGAACCATTTCAGTCAACTTCACCTTATAACTTCAGATCCCCTCGGTTTGTCTGACCATCACCTTATCCCTCCAATGGTAATACTCGAGTATACCGAAACGGTGTCTCAGGATTCCAACCTACTCGACCGAGCCCAATCCTGGCTGGAGCAGGTTAGTAACCAAGGGCAGGACCCAGTTCAGCTTAGAGCTTACAACCTGCACAAGTAATCAAGTAAATCAGTAAACGGTAAACGGTAATAGTTCTCGGTTAACGGTAAAAATCTGTCATTTTAGTAGGTCGAGTGAGATAAAGTACACACTCGCCTTAAAACGGTGGGCAATTTCATATGAGCAATTATTAGTAACACTTTAACACTTAAACACGTAAGCAATATGCAGTAATTTCATAAGAACATGTAATTTACAATAATCAAGTAATCAAGTAGTCAAGTAATCAAGTAAGCAGGTAATCAAGTAAATCGGTAAACAGTAAGTAATCACAGTTAATGGTAAACAGTAAACGGTAAATGGTAATCGGTAAACGGTAGTAGTTCACGGTTAATCGGTAGACATTTACCATTTTAGTAGGTCGAGTACGATAAAGTATACACTCTCTTTAATATGGTGAAAAAGTTCATAGGAGCAATTATCGATAGCACTTAATAGTTAAACACATAATGACCATGGAGTAAACATGTCATAAAACTATTCAAGTCACGTACTCCTATATGGAACACTCACCAATCAAAATAAGTGAGTAAAGAAAGTCGTCAATGATCCACTTCGGGATTCTCTTCGAGACCTTCTTGATCGCCTGAAGAAATGAGACCAATAATCACCCTCCCAATTTCACAAATTCCTTATCAACCAAGAAAGAATGCACACTTGCTTTAGAATTCAAGTCAATGTCTTTATAAGGGTTTCATTTTATCGAAAGTTAAAATTCAAAAGTATGGATTTTAAAGTTACTGATGAAACTCATATCCTCCATGAAATCGGGTTCAAAACGATAGATTAATATCATGATGAGAAGTCAAGTTTCCAAAATTTTATTTTCTAAGAAATCGGCAAATTTCAGCTTTGTGCGTCAAGCCTAGAAAAATCATATCTTACACTCAGTAAGTCCAAAATTAGAAAAATTTGTACCGTTGGAAACTAGTTCCAAAGTACAAAATTTGCTAGAAGACACTTTCCTAAGATTCCAAATGGAAGATACTCAAATTTCGGTTTAAAGGGGCTGACTTGGACTCCCATGACAGTTTCAGCCTTAGTTTTCGATAAACTTTGGAAATTCGGAAAAAATTACAGAAAGTGAACTAGCCTCTGAAATTTGTACTTCAATTAGAATTCCAATCAAAGTTTAAAACACAACAAACGAAATAAAATCGGAGTTTCGAGCATCAAGATATAGTAGCTCAAAGTTAGCTAAAAACAAGGATAGATTGAACATTATCCAGATTTGAAAGGCTATCTTTGAAATATTATTTGACCATCGATTTGGCATTGGAACTACATCAAACTTGGTATGCTAAAACTTCCATGTATGAACAACATTTCTACCAAGTTTCATGCAAAAACTCCCACGGAAAGACAGTCATTAAAACAACTAAAGTTCAAGAAATATTCCAAGGCTAGACTGTCTTCTCACGTCTCCTGACTTTTTAAAAGCTTTGTTCCATACAATCAACTTCAATTAATTCAAATATTGAAACCAATGTTCCATAAACATCCAATAAGAAATTTAGAAGTAATTGACATCAAGGTTTTCAAAATAAAACTTCCCAAATCAGATTTGACCATTCGGCCAAGAGAAAATGAAAAGTTTTCCAGATTCGAAGAGCAACTTTGGGACATCATTTGTATATCGAAATGGTCTTAGATTGATACCAAAATTGGTAAAACTCAACTTCCATATGAGGACTACTACTCTACCAAATTTCATTTGAAAATTCACACGGAGAGGTAGTGAACCAAACTACCAAAGTTCAAGAAAATCCCAAGACCAATCTTTCTTTTGCTTTCTTCTTCCTTTTCAAACATTTTTCCCAATGAAAACAACTAAAATCTGGCTCATTTATGGAACAAAAGTCTAAGAAACATCCAACATACATTTGGTAGGTGATTGACATCAAAATTTGCAAAACAACAAGTCCCAAGTCAAGTTAGGCCGTTCGGCTAGCCAAAACTAGGGTTTTCTATCACTGGTGCAGTTCGGTAATTTGACCACATCTCACTCAATTCAACTTGAAATTGAACATAGTTGGTGGCGTTGGAAACTACAATCAACAGGCTAAAATTCATCAGAAGCAATCGTTATAAAATTCAGTTCATAACTAGCTCAAATTCAAGCAACAATCCTTAGCTCATCACTGACCCTCTAGCAAACCAATAAAATAAAACAGGTAAGTTTGGTGAACTAGTATGACTCCCTCAAGTCGAATCAGGGGATGAATTTTATACCGTTAGAAAATTGGAAGTGTCTAGTTTCAAATGCCTCAAACGGCACTTGATTTTGACGTCTGAGCAAAGAGTTATGATCGTTCAAAATTTATTGCCAAAGATCCTTGTTACGCGATTTCCAGTTTGGTTCTTGTCCAAAACTCATATTTTACTCAACCAAATCACATGATTTTTGGTGGAAACTTTCCACACATCCTATACAATACATCTACATCAGATACAAGGTCATTTGATCACCAAAAATTCGAGTTAAACGTCGGCAAAAACAAGGCAGAATTGGTCATCAACCAACCGAAATTTTCCTCAACTTTCCTTTCAATTTTCCAACTAATCTCACATTGTTTACCACTTAATTAACACAAACCACACTAATAATCACCATATCAGTCTAATATATCCATTGTGAGATTTCATAGAGCCCACTCCAACATTTAAACTCAAACCACAACAATAACCATGAAGCTACAAGCTTCCTAGCAAAGATTAACCCATTAAAGCTAAGTTTAAGTGATCGGATGATTACCTTCTATTTCTTTGAGATAAACCAGAAATTTTGCACTTCTAAAACCTCAAGACAAACCGTGAGTTGATGCTTCCTTCCTAGTCCAAATAAATCTCCAACTGAAGTGGAAGTTGGTTGCAAGATTTGAGATGAAATGGAGCAAGGATTGAAGCAAAAATGGAGAAGCTTTTCTTCCTCTTCTCCTCGAAGAGTTTCGGCCAGGCTATGAGTGAGGAGAGAGAGAGAAATCTGATGACTAAAGCTTTCCTTGGAAGCTTGGAAACTTGGGGCCAAAGTTTGGAAAAAAATCAACTCCCAAAAGTGTCGCGCATGCGCGTTTTGTGTCCGTTTTCTCTCGGGTTTGTTTCACTTGTACACTAAACCTCAATTGTACTTCCTTTAACACTATAATTATTCACTTTTAATAGTCTAAAATAAATTTCTAAAGTCCATCAATTAGTCGTGCGCATGAAAACGCGAACTTCCGACTCATGCGCGATAAAACGCAATTTCAAAGAAATTCTTGTAACGATGATATAACTAACTAATACTAGGGTAAATAATCATGAAAATAACTATTTTAAAAATAAAAACATAAGTCCTCCATGAATCTAGTATTAATTTCTCAAATCTCCAATTAATTTGTACTAGCACGTCTTTCGGAAAACTTTCGACGCGCGCACGGTATAAGCTTAATTTTAACTTACTCACATCTAATCTCTCAATTAAATTTTCTTAATCTACTATTGATCATTCTTAATTTTCCAAGACTAATGTACTCTCGGATCGAATATAGCCTCGAAAAACGTGTACTCCTTATTTCTCGGAACCCTAGAAAAATTAATTTTACTAACGAGACGTGTTAAAAATATAATTGAGACATTATTCCATGTAAATAAGTTTAAAATGATTGAAATAATTATTCAAAGAAAACGGGTGAGTAAATAATTACTTAAGTCAGAAAAATAAAATAAAAATAAGCAAAATTTCGGGTCCTCACAATCTTCCCTCCTTAAAAAGAATTTCGTTCTCGAAATTCATGCCTTCCGTAAACTCAAATAACCCTGAACCTTGTTGTGTGATCATTTCATATGTTCTGACAGATGCCACTGGTCGATTTCCTCCTCCATTGACTTGTCGAAAGATAGTTCTATTGCCTTATTGAGTAGTAGTTTCTCGTGGATATCGCTTTGGACAGTCGTGAACTTTATGGTTGGTGCTCCCACATCCTATACACTTTCGCCCCTTTAGCCAATAGTTTTTTTCGATATGATCGTCCTTCCACAATATCCACAGGTCGGACGAGGCGTTGTGACTTGACTTGCTTGCGAGGTTTTCTTTGATTGTATCTGTCCTACTGGAGCTCTTCGTGACGTAGTCCCTTCTGGTTCCTTTATCATGAGTGGTGAAGGAAGTGATAGTCTTACTCCATCAACTCCTTTTCTAACTTTGGGTGGTGGTCCAATTTCTCTTAGTCTACTATCGGATGCTTCTCTTTTCCTCTTTTGAAAGACTCTTAGTTGGGATTATGTGCTTTCCACCCTTAGCGTTTTCTCGAGAGCGTCACTAAATGTTTCAATCTGTACTGCGGCAAGGGCATCTTGGATTTTTAAATTTAATTCTTGGATAAACTGTCTTATTCTCTTCCGTTCCTAGCCATCAATTCTGGAGCATATGTAGATAATTTCGTGAATCGTGTTTCGTACTCAGCCATACTCAAAGTTTCTTGACGAAACTTTATAAAATCGTTTTCTCTCTTTTCTAGAACAAGTGGAGGAAGAATTTCTCATTAAACTCTCGTACAAAATTTATCCAAATCCTTAGAGTTCAATCTCTTTCCCACTTGTTTCTTATAACATTCCACCAGGCTCGGACTGCTCCTTCAAGTTGAAATATAGTAAAAGTGACTTGTCTTTCTTCTGTGTAGTCCAAGGCATCGAATATATTTCTTATATTTTCTAACCAATTCTCAGCCACTTCTGAGTCAGGTCCTCCAGAAAATTTGGGCGAGAAGAATTTCTGAAACCACTCCAAAGCTCGATCCTCCCCTATCTCTTGGTTTCCAGGTTGGTTTTCTTGTCCAACCCCCTGACCCTATTGAGCTACTAAGAGCTCTAGTACATTCGTCATGCAAGTTAAAACTAATCCCATCTGGTCATCTCCTCCTCCAGTCCTTGGCTCAGCGTTTTGATCAATATCAGACCCATTATCTACTCTTTGGTTGCGGGGTTGTCTAGGTTGACGTCCCTTTCGTTGTCCTCTAGTTTCCATGTTCACAGCTAATCTATACGCATATGCATAAATCTCACACTAAGCCATAATTGAACTACACACACATACCAGTAACAACTTTAAAAAAAAATAAAATCACTTGCACAAATAATATTATCACCATACAAGTAAACACAAACTAGAGCTCATTAAATCATAACACAAGTTATAGTTAAGTAAAGTTCATACCAAGTCAAAGTCAGTAAACAAAAGTAACCAAGTGATTATCAAAAGTACATTCATCTCCAAGGCACAAACTCTTAACTTCTACTCCCATCGTCCCACTACAAAAGATCACAAGTAGTGCTTCACTAGATTAATTGGAACTAGATGATTCCCGTTCCCTAACACGTTCAACTTCAATCTCAATACCAGGATCTTCTGGGCTACGATTTTCTCCACCTCCCGCTCTTAATTATTGTGCCATCTTAGCCAAATGATTATTGGTTTCCTGTAACTATTCACGTAAATATCGATTCGTTCTTATTCCCCACAAATGGAGATCTCAAATTCTTAGAATTGCTCTCAACTCTTAAGTACTCGGGTACAAGAATTCGAAACAAGGTAATTCACAACTTGAGTCGGTCGGTCCCAAGAGTAAATCACCACATTTGAGATTCCTACCCAACATACATATCTAATTTTTTTTCAAATATCAAGATAAAGGGTTTATGCCTATCACATTCATGATTCATAGGTTCACTCTAGAAAAGCACTTAAGTCTTTACTCATCCACATAGTAAGAACCATAACACTACTCGGTCCAAGATCACCCCGCGCAGAGACCACACGAAATGGCTCTGATTTTCATCCCTACAAATAATCACTTAATTTTCAAACCAATCCCACAATCCGGCATCCTAAACTTATAAGTCTAGAATACACTACAAAGATTTGAAATCTAAACTCTGATACTAATTGTAATGCCCCAATTTCTCCCTAGGGCGAACCCTAGGGTATCCGCGGAACGCCTGCCCAACTCTCGTCGGGACTCACTACAATCTATAATTCAAATCTAGAAATTCTTCGAATAATTTCAATATACATTTAAAATACTCCAGAACACAACTAGTTAACCTTCAAATTTAAATACAATCCAAAAAAATATGTACTACAGTCGTCTACTATAATACAATTTAAGGTCTTTAAAAGAAAACAACTTAGTACTATTTGCGAGCACTCTCGGTCTTGAACCCTGTTAAGGAAAAGAAAAACGTGGAATGAACTAAACAAGCCAGTGAAGTTCCAAGACACTCTAGCAGTTCTAATAACTCATGTAAGTTAAGCATGATACATATACTGTTCAAGATTTTACATTGACACATTTACATGAAACAGTTATCATGATACAGAAATAAACACATATTGAAGGATACGGTGTTCCAGTGGAACCATTTCGGTCAACTGTATCTTATAACTTCAGATCCCCTCGATTTGTCTGACTATCACCTTATCCCTTCAGTGATAATACTCGAGTATATCGAAACAGTGTCCCAGGGTTCCAACCTACCCGACAGAACCCAGTCCTGACTCAAGCAGGTTAGTAACCAAGGGCAGGACCCAGTTCAACTTAGAGCTTATAACATGCACAAGTAATCAAGTAAATCGGTAAATGGTAAACGGTAATAGTTCTCAGTTAACGGTAAAAATCTGTCATTTTAGTAGGTCGAGTGAGATAAAGTACACACTCGCCTTAAAAAGGTGGGCAATTTCATATGGGCAATTATCAGTAACACTTAACACTTAAACACGTAAGCAATATGCAGTAATTTCATATGAACATGTAATTTACGATAATCAAGAAATCAAGTAAGCAGGTAATCAAGTAAATCGGTAAATGATAAGTAATCACGGTTAACGGTAAACGGTAGTAGTTCACGGTTAATCGATAGACATTTATCATTTTAGTAGGTCGAGTGCGATAAAGTACACACTCACTTTAAAATGGTGGAAAAGTTCATAGGAGCAATTATCGGTAACACTTAACAGTTAAACACATAATGACCATGGAGTAAACATGTCATAAAACTATTCAAGTCACGTACTCCTATATGGAACACGCACCAATCAAAATAAGTGAGTAAAGAAAGTCGTCAATGATCCATTTCGGGATTCTCTTCGAGACCTTCTTGATCGCCTGAAGAAAAGTGACCAATAATCACCCTCACAATTTCACAAATTCCTTATCAACCAAGAAAGAATGCACACTTGCTTTACAATTCAAGTCAATGTCTTTATAAGGGTTTCATTTTATCGAAAGTTAAGATTCAAAAGTGTGAATTTTAAAGTTACTGATGAAACTCATATCCTCCACGAAATCGGGTTCAAAACGATAGATTAATATCATGATGAGAAGTCAAGTTTCTAAAATTTCATTTTTTAAGAAATCGGCAAATTTCAGTTTTGTGCGTCAAGTCTAGAAAAATCATATCTTGAACTCAATAGGTCCAAAATTGAAAAAATTTGTACCGTTGGAAACTAGTTCCAAAGTACTAAAATTTTCTAGAAGACACTTTCCTAGGATTCGAAATGGAAGATACTCAAATTTCGGCTTAAAGGGGTTGACTTGGACTCCCAAGACAGTTTCAGCCTTAGTTTTCAGTAAATTTTGAAAATTCGGAAAAATTTACAGAAAGTGAACTAGCATCTGAAATTTATACCCCAATTAGAATTTCAATCAAGGTTTAAAACACAATAAGCAAAACTAAAATCAGAGTTTCGAGCATCAAGATATAGTAACTCAAAGTTAGCTAAAAACAAAGACAGATTAAACATTTTCCAGATTTGAAAGGCTATCTTTGAAATATCATTTGACCATCGATTTGGCATTGGAACTACATCAAACTTGGTATGCTAAAACTTCCATGTATGAACAACATTTCTACCAAGTTTCATGCAAAAACTCCCATGGAAAGGCAGTCATTAAAATAACTAAAGTTCAAGAAATATTCCAAGGCTGGACTGCCTTCTCACGTCTCCTTCTTTTTTAAAAGGTTTGTTCCACACAATCAACTTCAATTAATTCAAATATTGAAACCAATTTTCCATAAACATCCAATAAGTAATTTAGAAGTAATTGACATCAAGGTTTTCAAAATATAACTTCCCAAATCAGATTTGACCATTCGGTCAAGAAAAAAGTAAAAGTTTTTCAGATTCGAAGAGCAACTTTGGGACATCATTTGTATATCGAAATGGTCTTAGATTGACACCAAAATTGGTAAAACTCAACTTCCATATGAGGACTGCTTCTCTACCAAATTTCATTTGAAAATTCACACAGGGAGGTAGTGAACCAAACTACCAAAGTTCAAGAAAATCCCAAGACCAATCAGTCTTTTGCTTTCTTCTTCCTTTTCAAACATTTTTCCCAATGAAAACGACTTAAATCTGGTTCATTTATCGAACAAAAGTCTAAGAAACATCCAATATACATTTGGTAGGTGATTGACATCAAAATTTGCAAAACAACAAGTCCCAAGTCAAGTTAGGCCATTCGGCTAGCCAAAACTAGGATTTTCTATCACTGGTGCAGTTCGGTAATTTGACCACATCTTAATCAATTCAACTTGAAATTGAACATATTTGGTGGTTTTGGAAACTACATTCAATAGGATACAATTCATCTGAAGCAATTGTTATAAAATTCAGTTCATAACTAGCTCAAATTCAAGCAACAATTCTCAGCTCATCACTAACCCTCTAGCAAACCAATAAAACAAAACAGGTAAGTTTGGTGAACTAGTACGGCTCACTCAAGTCGAATCAGGGGATGCATTTTACACCGTTAGAAAATTGGAAGTGTCTAGTTTCAAATGCCTCAAACGGCACTTGATTTTGACATTTGATAAAAGAGTTATGATCGTTCAAAGTTTATTGCCAGAGGCCCCTGTTACGCGATTTCCAGTTTGGTTCTTGTCCAAAACTCACATTTTACTCAACCAAATCACATGATTTTTGGTGGAAAATTTCCACACATACTATACAATACATCTACATCAGATACAAGGTCATTTGATCACCAAAAATTCGAGTTAAAGCTTCGGCAAAAACAGGGCAGAATTGGTCATCAACCAACCAAAATTTTCCTCAACTTTCCTTTCAATTTTCCAACTAATCTCACCTTGTTTACCACTTAATTAATACAAACCACACTTATAATCACCATATCAGTCCAATATATCCATATCAGTCCACTCCAACATTTAAACTCAAACTACAACAATAACCATGAAGCTACAAGCTTCCTAGCAAAGATTAACCCATTAAAGCTAAGTTTAAGTGATCGGATGATTACCTTCTATTTCTTTGAGATAAACCAGAAATTTTGCACTTCTAAAACCTCAAGACAAACCGTGAGTTGATGCTTCCTTCCTAGTCCAAGTGAATCTCCAAGTGAAGTGGAAGTTGGTTGCAAGATTTGAGATGAAATGGCGCAAGGATTGAAGCAAAAATGGAGAAGCTTTTCTTCCTCTTCTCCTTGAAGAGTTTCGGCCAGGCTATGAGTGAGGAGAGAGAGAGAAATCTAATGACTAAAGCTTCCCTTGGAAGCTTGGAAACTTGGGGCCAAAGTTTGGAAAAAAGTCAACTACCAAAAGTGTCGCACGCGCGCGTTTCGTATCCGTTTTCTCTCGGGTTTGTTTCACTTATGCACTAAACCTCAATTGTACTTCCTTTAACACTATAATTATTCACTCTTAGTAGTCTAAAATAAATTTCTAAAGTCCATCAATTAGTCGCGCGCGTGAAAACGTAAACTTCTGACTCGTGTGCAATAAAACGCAATTTCAAAGAAATTCTTGTAACGATGATATAACTAACTAATATTAGGGTAAATAATCATGAAAATAACTATTTTATAAATAAAAACATAAGTCCTCACATGAGTCTAGTATTAATTTCTCAAATCTCCAATTAATTTGTACCAACACGTCTTTCGGAAAACTTTCGACGCGCACATGATATAAGTTTACTTTTAATTTACTCACATCTAATCTCTCAATTAACTTTTCTTAATCTACTATTGATCATTCTTAATTCTCCAAAACTAATGTACTCTCGGATCGAACATAGTCTCGAAAAACGTGTACTCTTTATTTCTCGGATCCCTAGAAAAATTAATTTTACTAACGAGACGTGTTAAAAATATAATTGAGACATTATTCCATGTAAATAAGTTTAAAATGATTGAAATAAATTATTCAAAGAAAACGGGTGAGTAAATAATTAATTAAGCCAAAAAAATAAAATAAAAATAAGAAAATTTCGGGTCCTCATTGTCCCTACGAACTCATTATGATTCAAATTGAAATTTATATTCTTATGGTGAAGGCTTGAACTTAATAGTGCCCTGATATAGCACCCATTGCCTTTAAAGACATAGAACTTGCATACTTAGCAATGGCTTTGGTACATGTTGACTTTAAGACTTCTGAGTTTCAATTTAGTTGTGCTAAAAATATCAATTTTCGGCTGATTTTTTCTCAAAAACTTTTGTCTTAAGATCCAAAAATCTATTAATCCACGCTGAGATAGAATGTACTATTAGATGCCCCAACATGCAAGAAGAAACTTGAGTTGAAGCAAGCTAAATGTTGTTATTTACTTTTCTAATGCTAGAATTAGTAAATCATTTACAACAGTATTGACGAAGTTCTACCATGCAACAAATTTTAATAAAATCTAAATACCTTATTTTTTGCAAGTATGCAGATCATTTATCGAGTAGAAGAGAATTAGGTGTCGATTCCACAAAAAAGGTTGTCAACTACTGTGAGGACTCGCAAAATTCTTCTTATTTTCTTAAAATTTCCTTTAATTTGGAATTTATTACTTTACAATAACTTTACTACTCATTCACTTCCCCAATAGTTAGAATTAATCATAGAACCAAGGTTTCCCCTTTACTTTTATCGTTAAGGTAAATTAGGATTTTTACGTCTTTTCGTAGTGTGAGTAATCAGTACGGAGTGTGTACTAAATTTGGTGATTAAGAGTGAGTTTTAGATAAAAAAAAGTGTGTGATTAGAAGTAGTAAGCATAAGTTAGTGAATGGTAAATGAAAACCCTAGTACGTGCGAATTAAGGAAACGGTGTGAACCGACGTGTACCGTTCACTATCGATTGAACACACCACTTGACCACCACTTTATTAACTTAATATATCATTGTTATTAGTGCATAAATATCAACCCTTAATCAGCTCAAGAGGGCCGAAATTATTGACTAATAAAAACCAAGGAAAAGAAAAATTTTGAGAGTTGATCTTGTGGTGACACTTGGAAGTTATCCAACCATTTTTGACCCAAGACAAGTCTTAGCTTCTTATCCTTTCTTGGAGCTCCATTTCTGCCTCACTAGCTTCATTGTGGCCGAGACTTAAGGGAGAAAAAAAAAAGAAAAAAACCACTTCATTTCAATCTTGATTTCTAGCTTAGTTTGAGTGAAAATCGAAAATCTAAACCGATTAACCTCTTATTTGGAAACTTGGGAAGCTTGGTGTGCTAAAGGTTTGGAAGGAAAGGTTGAGGTTTCTATTGCAAGCATCTTTGGCAAGGTATTAAGGCTGTCTTTCCCATTTCTCTCCCTTAATCTTGTTTAAGTTTGGCTAGCAACTCATACTCTTGGCTAATGATAGTTATTTAAGTAGTTTTGATGGATATGATGGATTTTTGAGCTAGGGTTTGAGTTGTTCAGTTGTGTTTCTTGTTGATTATGTAGCATATGATGTTAATAAGCTTAGATGGGGAGTTGGAGTAGTGGTTCAAAACATGAATGAGAATTTTATACCTTGACTTCATCAAATTTTCAGCTTTAAGATTAAACTGCCCTGCTTCTGACCAGCTTCATTCGTCCATGTTAGAGGCCGAATTAGGTTTAGATCAAAACATGAAAATTGTAGGAAATGGTATTATATAGTTGGCTGTAAAATTTTAGCTCAATTGGAGCACTGTCGAATATGAAATGACTAAAATACCCTGACTGCCAAATGTTCTTTTCCGCGGGCAGTTTTGAGATTTCACATTTTTGGCTTCGTTTTTCACTTTAATCCGTATCAAATCAGCGTTTGGCCAAAACACAAAAATTTTATCCCTACGTTTCAACTTTCCAAATCATCTAAAAATGCCTCAATCAGAATTTTGTAGTTTAAGCTACTGCCATTTAAATCCAGTGCTGATAACCAGACTGACAATGAAATTCTGGTTCTGTAATCTACAAATTCGACCTAGATCAACTATGAACTGGGTTGAGTTGTCTTCATGAAAGTTGCAATTCTTTGGCTTAGCTTCGAAACGGTATAAAGTACACTCCAATCCGATAAGTGTAACTTCGGTTGTGACCGAAATGCTAAGAGACATCAAACCTGTTATTTTGTTATTTGTCTTAAACATTAGTTCCGATCAATTTTCTAGCATTGTTTTGTAATTGAATGACATTGAGCCTATTGAAAGGCTATTGTGGTAAGATTATTTGTATGAGGTTTTGGGGATGAATTGAGAAAAATAATGAAGCCATAAATGGCTGAAAAATAGCGAAATACAAAGGGCATACTGCCCAAATTTCTATTAGTTGCTCTTAAGAATATTAGTAAGATGTAAGGTTTGATTTTAGGGTTAGTTGGATCTTAAATTACATTTACTCACTTCAATTTGGGATTGGTTATTCTTAGGGTTTGTCGGTGATCAAGGGCATAATCCGAAAGGAAACTTTTGACGTTATTTTGGCTTAGACTGGTGAGTGTTCTCTGTGTGTTTGTACAATAAGTGACTATGGACTATTTGTGAATGTTTGCTTGAATATTAAATGCTTTCTAAGGATTGCTAAATAAATTTTCGATGGGCGAGTGTGTACTTTATCGTACTCGATCCATGTCAAAGTGAATTTCAATGATTGAATGCTACTTGTGCATGAATGTAAGCCTTTTGGCTGAATTGGGCCATTGCCCTTCGTTGCCAGTCGACTCGAGCCAGAAGCAGACTCGATCGGATGGTTGGTGACCCTGGAACAGTGTTTTGGTATACTCGAGTATGACCACAAAGTCTGGTGGAGAACTGGCCAGTGAATTAGCTAGTGGCGGGAAATGAAATCAATGAATAAATGTCAAGAACTGGAGGAGTTTTCACTTGCAAATGTTTTTCTAATGTTGGAGGGATAAGGAAAATGATTAGCGAATGAATGAATGAATGGCTCCAAGTGAGCACGTATCCTTCCAATGATTGAGTGTTTATTTCTTGAATGACTGGAAATTACTGTGCAAAATGTGCAAATTGTTAAATGTAACGTTTCCCTGATTTCTATACCTAATTACTTGTTTGGGAACCTCACTAGGCTTTTAACTCATTCCTTTAGTTTTTTTTTCCTTACAGGGAATACAAGCGAAGGCGTGAGACTGGTACGGGTTAGCATAGTCTAGTTTTGAACGTTTGCGATTGTACTCGCGCTAGTTACTCGATTAGGGTTGAATGTATTGAGAACTTACATCTTTTGATATATTTGGGATTGTATGAATGTTTGAGATAGAAATAAATGTATTTGTACGTTCCGAACTTGGGACCTGTTATTTCCTTCATTATTGAGGTTGCACCCTATTTTCTTGACATGAGTGAGTGAGTCCTGGCGAGAGTTGGGCAGGTGGTCCGCTAAACTCTAGGGTACGCCCTAGGGAGAGGTGGGGTCGTCACAACTACCGATGATTTTCGAACTCCTTTATTATTTAAACTATCACATGTGCAAGAAGTTAATCTACACTATAAATATGAAATAAAAGCAATAATAATAGAAATCTCCTAGGGTTATAGAATTCCTCACTACTTTTGCAAGTGAAATTACCAGTTAATTGAATGTTATTATCTTGACTAGTTATGGCAAAATTTCCTAATGTATGCAACAAAAGTAATAAAAATGACAAACAAGAGATTCTTAGGATCATGGAATTTCTAACTACTCTTACAAGTGAAAATTACTAGTTAATTGAGTTTATCATCTTGGCTAAGTCATGGCTAATTTCTTAATATGCATGATGCCCGCTTTCGCCAGTGCACCAATCATACTTATAACTATCCCTCACTTACATTTCGTAATGAAGAAACTAACTTTTTAAAATTCATTAAATTCTAAGAAATTACAAAGTTAAAACCACAAAGGTATGACGACCCTACCTTTCCCTAGGGCGTACCCCAGGGTTTTAGCGAACTGCCTGCCCAACTCTCGTCAGGACTCACTCACTCATTTCAATAAAACAAGTTATAACTTCAAAAGGAAATAAAACAACAGTTCCAAAGTTAGAATGTACATTTATACTCAAGTCTATCTCAAATATTCATACATTCCCAAATACAACAAAACATTTAAGTTCCAGATAACTTTCAACCCTAACCGAGCACTAGCGCGAATACAATCACAGAAGTCAAAAACTAGACGACGCCAGCCAGTACCAACCTCACGCCCACGCTCATACCCCCCGTAAGGAAAACAAAAATAATAAGGTGAGCCAAAACTCTGTGAGATTCCAAAACTTCATGTAAACCCAAGTAGCGAATTGACCATTGTATAAAACTTGAAATATCAAAGTAGCGAGCATAAGAGTTCATAAAAATGAGCAATAACACTTCAAATAGCAAATCATTAGATATCCAACATTTCCAAGTAAAAGGATACAATAGCTCTTGCGAGTTAACTCCGCCATAGCTTCACCAAGTAGTAGTTGACACTATCAACTTTCAAATAGAGTAACCAGTCCAGTAGTGCACCACTTAACTCCAATCTTCACATCATTCAAACCCCCTATCGGGTCCAAACTCCAATATAACAATTGTGGTAATACTCGAGATTACCAATTAGTCGAGAAGATAACACTCCACTCGACAAAGCAGTAGACCCAGGGTTCGTTATCTTATCGACCAGTCCCTTGCCAACTCAACTCGATTAACTAGCCACGGGGTTTTTGGAATTTCAGAGAATATCCAAGTCATACACATAGATATATCAAGCCAATTGTAACCAGTGCACAGTAATAAGTCACATTAGGGCAAGTGTGATATAGTACACCCTTGCCCTATCAAACAAGTTAAGTACTGTACTGTCCAATTATATTAACAAAACAATTCATTCAAGTAATAAGTTCAAACATGCACTTGGAAACACTCACCAATGATTTATTGCTTTCCAAAATCAAGATCAGGTTTAACTCCCTGGCTGGAATCCAAATCTGCGATAAAATACCGTTTAAAAGTTTGCAATCAATTAGGGTTTCAAAATATAGGAGTTTTGCTTAAAGAAAACCAAGTAAATAGAACTCATTTTACTTATCAAACCCTAGAAAATTCATGCTCGCTCTTTTGGTTTCGATAAAGAAGCGTTTAAAACTTTTAAATTTGCAACTTGGTATAAGAAACTAGGAAATCGTGTTTAAAGTGGTCGTTACTTTCTCCTTATAAAATATTTAGGTTTTGGCAAAACTTTCAACTTATGCATCCATACTAAGGGAAACTCAAATACCCTAAACAATCCTAAGTTCAATTCAACCAAGAATCACCGCTCAAGTTCCGATTTCACTCACTTGAACTTCAAGAAATAAAACGGACAGCGCTTCCTTTGTATTTTCCTAATTTTTCAGCCATTTTCAAGGCCACATTTCCATCTCAAATCAGCCCAAATCAACACCACAAGTTATAAGATAAATTTGGTTCTCATACTAGCCATAAAACTATCCAATTAAAGCTCACTTCTAGCATATACATATCACAATAGCAAAGCTGGAAAATCTCTAATAAAGCTGAAATTTTGTATTTTAAAGCTAAAAAATCACAATAAAGCTACCAATCACTTCACAAGTCTATAGCCATGCTCAATACCAACATATTATGGATAAATAACACAAATCAAGGGTGAAAAATCATAACCCTAGGATGAAATTTCACCAATCTTTGCCAAATCTAGATTATCATCCATAAAATTCCAAGTTTCAAGTCATCTTCACCATAACTTGCAAGAATAAGAAAGAGAAAGAAAGTTGTCCATCTTATACCTTCAACCTCTTGAAGAAAGTGAAGAACCAAGGCTTCCTTTCCAAAAACTCTCCGCTACAAACTTCCTTGCTTTCTTAGTGCTAGTTTGTTCGGTTTAGTTTTGTGATTCTAACTTAAACAAGGCAAGAATCAAGGTGGAAATGAAAGTTTTTCTCCTCTCTTTTCCTCTCCAATGGTTCGGCCAAGACAAGAAAGAAATGAAGCAAAATCGGTCCAAAAGGTAGATAAGAAGGAAGAAAGTTGTCTTGGTCAAACTTGTCTTGGATCATTGACACTTGGCAAGGCCAAGTTTTTTCTTTTTTTTTCTTTCCTTTTCTTGGTCAATAATTTCGGCTAGGTTTAGGGTTAATTTAGGGAGCATTAAATGAAATAAAATCAAGGAGATTAGGGTAAGAACATATTGGTCAAATGGTATACTCAATCGGTAATAAACGGTGCACGTCAGTTCAACCCTACTTTCTTAACTCTCTTCTACTTTTATTTTAACTTATGATTCACTAACTTATTCTTAGTACTTCTAATCACACACTTTCTCTTACTTAATACTCGCTCTTATCCACCAATTTTAGTACACACACCTCACCAACTGATCACACTACCAAAATGCACAAAAACCCTAGTTTATTCTAACTATAAAAGTAAAAGTAAAACTTTCGATTATATTATTTATTACAACTATTGAGGAAGTAAATTAGTAGTAAAAGGAATTATAAATTAACTTATTCAAAATAAAAGAGAATTATAAGAAAATATAAGCAAACTTTCAAGTCCTCACAAAGGTAATTCCCTACTTTTGTGAGAATACTCCCTAGGTTCAACACTTCTATCAATTAGTGTTAAATCACAATTTTCATTGATGGCACAACACCTTTAGATAATCATAATTAGTGATCAATTAATTATGATTGAAATAGCAAAAGTACTAAATAACTTACTCAAATAATTCAAATAATTATAAAAAGATCACATAACAATCATAGCAAGTTCATCCATACCTCTAAGTAATCAAATACTAGCAAGACATAAATGAACCACAAACAAGAACCACACTTGTATATTCACTAAACATGAGAATCAATACAAGAAATAAAGTGATAGAATAGATGTCACCCATGTCATTTGAGTTCCAAGCTCTTTATCTTTATTCTCAACTTTATCTTTGTTCAGCCACAACACAAGATGGATAAACTACACTAACCTATACAAAACTAATGAACTAAGGAGAATTAGTGAAAGTTACATTTTTTGGTAGTTCCTAACCTTACAAAATTATGAAAATATGTCTTCAAGCCCCTATTTATAGCTGAATTCAAACTCCAAGTAGATGTAAGGTCACGTATTACACCAACATATTGTCTTTCCTGCATTTTGTTTATCCTTTTCTACTCCAGCTAAAACAATGAGGTAAAATGTGGGTTCCTCAACGATTTAGGTCACGTTTTCTGCTTAGAGAACTAGACTTGTTCATTTTGTCATTTTCAATTCATCCTCAAAACACATCTAATGCTATTCAATGAATTCTTTTTGATTTGAAGTGATCATTAATCTTCAAATCTTACAAATGCAATAAGTTTTGCACATTAAATAGTTCAAATGCAAGTTTTGTTTTTAAAATAGAGCGTATGAAATAGTAGGTTAAAAGAGATAATTTCATCCACAAAAACATTTCAAAACTAAGTAAATAAAGACACTAAAAATCATACAAAATAAACGCTTATCAAATTTTCTCACACTTGAATCATTGCTTGTCCTCAAATAATAAGAAATACAAACCATAACAATGATTCAAAAGTTGAAATAACAAATGTGCACCTTTGCATTCAATTTTTCAAAACAAGGTAAATGACTATTATATAATTATTTATTTCTACCTCAAGTACCC
Organism: Coffea arabica; assembly: GCF_036785885.1. Taxonomy (NCBI): domain Eukaryota; kingdom Viridiplantae; phylum Streptophyta; class Magnoliopsida; order Gentianales; family Rubiaceae; genus Coffea; species Coffea arabica. The sequence continues at coordinate 23,749,041 of NC_092321.1, forward strand.
ATAATATCACGTAAAAGAAAGAGAATTATATAATAATTTCAACTAGTTCAATTTAATGTCTCACCTCAACCCAACCTTACAAACAAATTAATCATATAGTGAATAAGTAACTCTCTAACGAGGTTCTATCATATATTAAATTTTAATAAAACATAAATACCCCATTTTCTGTAAGTACACAGATCGTTTGTCAAACAAAGGGGATATTAGGTGTCAATCCCATGGGTTATGGAATTCCTAACTACTCTTCCAAATGAAATTACCGGTTAATTAAATGTTATTATCTTGGTTAGTTAGGGTGTAATTTCCTAATGTATGTGAAACATGCTCTTGCAGTGAATCAACTCTACATGTAACTAAGTCATATCTACTCTCGTGGTTATGAAATTTATTACAAACTCATTTCTTCTATAAAATTACATAAAACAATTCACTAAGGCCACAAAGGTGCACCTCTACTCTTGTGAGTGTACTCCCTAAGTTTAGCACTTTTTTGAATTAGTGTCAAATCCCAATTCTCATTCTAAACTTAACACTTTAAGATTATCACAATTAATGGCCGGTTAATCATGATTAGAAAAGCAAAAGTGATAAATAACTTATTTAAAATAATATCATCAAATAACCAAGTAATTGTCACAAACAAAATATAGAAAGTTCATCCATAACTCTAGGTATAAATTTTAGCAACACATGAAAGACATGAAAACAAGATCCAAACTTGTATTATAACCAAACATTAGAATTAGTACGAGAAATAAAGTTATAGGAGAAATGTCACCCTTGTCACATGAGGTTCATGCTCTCCATTTTCATCCTCAACTTTATCCAAATTTAGCTACTACAAGAGTGGATGGAAACTATACTACTCTATACTAAACTAATGAACTAAATTAATAAACTAAGAAAAACTAGTGAAAACTACATTTTGGTAGTGTCTCTAGCCTTCCAAAGTTATGAAACAAGCTCAACAAAGGACCTATTTATAGAGAATTAAAGCTCAAAGTGAGTTGCTTTTAGTTAGCAATTTTGTCTCTTACAATTACCAAAAGTTGTTTCTTAAAGTCTATACACTTTTCTTTGCAGCTACAACTGAAATTCTAATTTAGGGAATAACTAGAAAAGCTGTGTGAATGCAAAACAAGTTGATGAGCAAGTTGCAGCTAAGTCTTCAACTTTGCTCTGTTTTTTGCACCAATTTCAACTAATAGTTTCTCAATGATGGAGGCAAAACTAACTCTTTTACAAAACATGAAAATTGTAAAGTTATACTTCAAGAACCATTCAATTTGAAGCTCTGTAGACCAATAAATGACCAATATACCCTTGACTAGTCAAAACTCTATTTTAATTTTTGACAACAAAAATGGCCAACTATATTTTTGACATTTTGACTAAGAAAAAGCATGAACTAGATTCGATTCATATAAAAATTGTAGAGCTATGTGTTAGCTTCAAAATGGATCAAAAATCACCTCAATCTGATACTTGTAGCTCCAGATATAGTCGATATACCAACTGATGTCAAAACTGCCAAACATTTCTTCTTTTATACTTGATTGCATTTCCTCTTATGAACATTTTTCACTTCATACTCTTTTTAAATCATTCCAAATCATCAAAAATCATCCAATTATCTTCTCAATTCACTCCATTTGATGATTAAATCATTAAACCTACAAAAACATGAAATTTTCACCAATTTAACACATATAAATGCAATTTTTTACACTTAAACCATAAAATGTAAACTTCACTGGAAATCTAGTTAATTAGTTATAAAAGTAAATAAAACATACCAAAACTAAGTAGTAAAATACACTTAAAACACTCAAAATACACACTTATCAAATTTTTTCACACTTGAACTATTGCTTATCCTCAAGTAATTAAGAATTACAAACCAATAATGATCCAAATTTTTGAAATTAAACATATGTGCACAATTCAAATTCATTTCCTCGAAACAAGGTAAATAACCATTATGCAATCATTCAATTAAGTTCAAATACTCATAATATCAAGTAAATGTGAGCCAATTATGCCATAATTTTAACTAAATCAATTCAATTTCTCATCCTCACCCAATTTCACAAGCAAGTAATTCTCATGGTCAATAAAAATGCTTCCTAAACCCATGATCATCTTCTTTTTTCAAGTTTAAAGAGGGATTTATTCATATAGCATATTTAAATACTTACTCAAGTAATGAAAGTGCCTTTTGACACGAGGATCAACATTTTTAAATGAAAAGCACCGGTTACTCAACACTTCACAATCTCGAGTTGCTATACATACTCTTAATTCTAGTACCTTTTTACGTGAAAGTCGATATTTGTAGATGAAAACTCCCAGTTATTAAGTACAAGAACTATTGGAGTAAAACAACTCTTATTCTCTTTTCTTTTTTTTTTGTTATTTTTTAAAGTAAAGATAATAATCATTCCCTCAAAGAATAATCATGAGAAAAGTATTGCAATTATTGACCATATTTATTACTTAACTATGTAAAATCAAGTAAAGAGAAGAAATTTCATCAAACATGCAAAATTTAGGCATAATTTTTCACTTTTCAAGATATACTTTCCTATAAAAGTAAAAATTCTAATCGCATAATAACTATTTTCAAGTCAAATAAGAAATGAAGTTTCAGAGTCACATATATTTATCTCAAAGTAGAAAGAATTTGAGTTACTAATGGCATGAAACTTATTGCCCTTGGATAAATTTGAAACATTTTGGGGCAATTTTGTAATTTTGAACAGAATTTTGAAAAAATTTTGGTAGAGTTTTCCCTTATAAATGGACAAAACTCCCTGCCAACAAACCCAATGTTGAAAATTTTCTAAGCACAATAACATTTTCAAGCACAAGTCCAGTATTTTCAATCAACAAGTCAATCACATACAGTACATATAATCTCAATTCTCCCCCTCCCCCCAACCCACACTTAAAATACATATTGTACTCAATGTGTAACAATGGAATCCAAGGTAAAGAAAGGAATACTCCCATATTAATGTAATTGAAGTGCACAAATATGAAATTTCACAATCCATCATGAAATTTATGATCCATTTGCTGTAAGTTTACAAAAAGGAAACTTCATGAGTTCCATTTTTAAACATTAATAATAGAAACCTAAGAAGTGAAAATGAGAAACAAACTACTGTAGTTTAAGAAATGCAAAGGTAATAACAAAAGTATTAATAAACATAAAACAGTGATCTGTAACTCTACGCCTTTATCTTGGTGATGTGCTCATATAAATTTGACAAGAAACTTCTCAAGGTACAATGAAACGCTTCACTTCACACATTCTGTTCTTTCTCCCTAAATACCTTACTTTTCAATTATAATGCATACATCCTCCTTTAAGTATTTACAGGATCACCATATCATAATCATTAGGAGCAAAGTCAAAACATGGATAATATACTGTGCACATATGCAACTTCCACTCCTAAAAGTCTACACAAATTGCTAAATTCTTTACATATTCAAAATTCATCCTCCAATCATGCTTTACATGAAGATTAAGTAATAAACTTCCATTTAAATGCCTCATTTTTTTAACTAGATAAATTAGCCATTCTCTAAAGTTTACAAATTTAAATTTTCTAAAGTGTCACCATATAATGAATGTATACATGGATGCATTATAAACAAGTCACATTTTGGCAATTTGAGCCCTCCAATTATGCTTAACAACATCCCAAGACCAATTATCACATTAATCATAAAACAGGAATATGCATAAATTAAAATATTGCATAAATCATCATATTCCCATATTTGATTATCTAAACATGCTTTAAAATGTTAAATACGTATAATAGAACTTTTATATATCAACAAATAACATCACAATTTAACCATTCAAAGTGTGTCAACAAACTCAAGAAATATGGAAATGGTGAATTTTAAAATACCAAGTTAAGTATAAGCAACTTACCTCAAATTGGTAGAGTGATTTTTGGTTATACAAATGATGCAAAAATCCTATGAAATACCTTTTAATTGACCGTCAATTGTTTGGACAAGAGTTGAGAAACCCTAACATTGCTCTTCCTTGAACCGAGTTTTTGAGTGTTTTTCTTGAATTTTAATCAGTTAAAAAGGCTCTATAAAGATCAAATGATGTTTGGTTGATGGTTTCTTGCAATGAAATAAAGTGAATTTGATATTTTGTGAAGTGTGTGTGTTTGTGTGTGAGAAAACGTGGGTGGAGGGAAGAAGAAGAAGAAGAAAGCATACGTTTTGTATCTTTTAAATAAGGAACAAATACATCAACTAGCTCACATTTTTAAGTCACGTTTTCTGCTTTAAAATTGCAAAAAACAAAATGTGAGCTGATGAAAATGCGAGCTTGAGCTCACGTTTTTGAGCTTGCGTTTTCTGTGTAATTTCTACGGAAGACAAAACATAAGCTGAGCCATGTTTTTAGAGGTCTCGTTTTCTAATCTGCAAGCTTTTTGCAGAAATTTTTTACCTTTCAAAAATTACACACTTCACCCCAATTTCTCAAAATGCATTCTAAATCATTCTTTTGTCAAAATAATCAATGCGCACACATATAAAATGTTCAAAACAAGCATTCTAAACCTCTTTAACAAATCAAAAACAATAATTGCTCAAATCGAGGGGTTGAGTTTCTTGACCAAAATTTACTTTATTCACCTCATTTGGCCACCTTTGCTTCTATTTCCTACTCTTACAAAGCAAACATGACAAAATAACATTAATACTTAACTGAATCCTAAAATCACACTAAATTGAAATAAAATACTAAAATATTAGGTTGTCTCCCAACAAGCACTTCTTTATGGTCATTAACTTGACTATTTCACCTCATTTTTCAAGGAGATTTTGTTAAATAAGTAACCCACTATTTTAAGATGTGATGGAAGAACAAATGGTGGCTCAGCAGTAAAAGCCACATGTTCTAATGATGTGAGAGATAGAAGAGGCTTACATATCTGAAATGTTTCATAGATATTACTTTGTAGGAACACCACTTGAGAATTGTCCAAAGGAACATCCATATAACTTTCTTGGGTGATGGTATCTTTAGAACCTACTCCTTCAAAATAGTCCTCAAGAGGAGTTAGATATGAATCATTCATGCTCATCTCTTGAGGTTTAACATTAGTTTCAAAGATACAATCATGTGAAATGGACACTTTCTCATTAAAACACACATTAGGTGCATTATTTTCGTCAAAATGCTATCCATTTTCACATACAACATTCCCACCAATCAAGCTAGAGTCATTTTGCTTATCATTAGAAGAAATAATTTCACACAAAACATGTAATTGATCTTGTATTGTACCAAAGTGAGAACCTAATTTGTCTAACCTTTCCTCAACCCAATCAAAACAGTCGAAGGTTACATTAGCTAGCCTTTCTATATATAAATCAAATTGATTAAAATATTTTTCTATGGTTAGCTCCCAAGATAGTTGAGAATCATTAACTAATGTTTCACTTTCTAATTCTCAATGACAAGTGACTATTTGGTGCTATATTTGGATGATATTTTATATTACTTTTAGTCACTTTTGCAATGTTATAAGAAGATATTGGTCCATTTTGACTCGAATTAGCTCTAAATGTTGCCTAGTGCTTAAATGAGATATTTGTCCCTTTTACTTGTAGATTTTTATTACTTTTGTAGGAGTTGAAAATGGACATCATTTTGGACAAAAAAAAAGGCTTACATTATGATGATTGAAGTTCTAAAGTTCACAAGGATGGTGAGTTTCAAAAGTGGTTTGAGTCACTAGAAGAAGAAAATGAAGAAATTTGTCGAAATGGAAGTCGACTCAAATCCCTCCGAACAATCTGGCCAAAACTTGAAGGGATTGCTTGGAGGGTTTAGAGGTAGTGAATTTTGGTGAAACAGGGGACAAATCCCTCCAAGGAATTTGGCCGAAACTTGGAGGAATTGCTTGGAGGGATTCTGGTCAAACTTGATGGCTTCCACTTGCACAACTTGTTTTCACCTCCATTCATTCACATCTTTTGAGGGACAAATTATAGAAGATTTGCAACTGTAAAAGAGGGATTCTAGCAACAATTATTGACTTCATTTCTCCTATAATGAAGTGATATAACTTGGAGCCAAAATTGTTTAGTTATTTGGAGCTGTGTTCACATTGAAGAATCAAGTGAAGGAGATGAAAATTTCTCTATAAATAAGAACTTGTGCCTTCATTTTAACGAGCTTAGAGAGGGACAAGGAACACCACAAAAATATAGTTTCTTAACTCTTTAGTTTAGGTAGTGTAGGATAGTTTCATTTTATCTAGTTTAACATTTCTTATGTGTTAGCTAAATGAAGATGAAGTTGGAGGATGGAGAAGGCAAGGAGAGAACTCATGTGACAAGGGTTACCCTACCTTCCCAACTCTTTATCTTTTATAATTGATTATAAATTTAGTTAATATGCAAGTTTTGGATTTTATGTTTATTATGTGTTTATAAAGTTTATATCTTGGATTTTAGTTGAACTTTCTATCATTGTAATGTGTTAACTTCTTGGCTGTTTGATGTTATTATTTTGAACAAGTTATTTAGAACTTTTGCTTCTCTAATCATGATTAACTGGTCATTAATTGTGATAATCTTAAGGTATTAAGTTTGTAATGAAATTGGATTTAACACTAATTCAAGAAGTGTTAAACCTAGGGAGTACACTTACAAGAGTAGAGGTGCAGCTTTGTGATTTTAATGATTTAATTCATATAATTTTGTAGAGGTAATGAACTTGTAACTAATTTCACAACTATGAGAGTAAAAATGGATTAGTTATAAGTATAGTTGATTCACTACGAGAGTAGGTTTCACATGCATGAGGAAATTACGCCACAGCTAGCCAAGATAGTAGTACTCAATGATCCAAAAATTGCACTTGCATTAATAATTAGGGATACCATAGTCTAAGAAGATTTTGTTTGCTATTTTCTTGCATAATTTAGCATAAGTTTTATTTTCTTCAATTCGTTGATCGTCTAAATAATAGCAGAGTCTTAGTAGTGCTAGTAATTCCATTCTTCCCCGTGGGTTCGACTCTTAATACCCTATACTCAATCTCAACTTATATACTTGTAGAAAATCACGTGTGGAGTATTTAGGATTTTATAAATGTAAAATTTGAGTGTGAATTGAGTCTAATTTTTATATGCATAACCTGCGCTCGTCACCCAAGGTAAAGATGCATTAGCTAACCTTTTGAATTCTAATTTTCAAGATGGTTTAGATTTATATTGGACAAATTTGGGTTGGTAATCATAAAAACATGGAAAATCACTATACTTACATTGATTATCCCAACCATAAGCATAAGAATTTTCCCAATTAGGGTTGCATTGATCAAAACAAGAATTGCAATGCTCAAATTCATTATACTAATCCACATTTTGTACTTGCCTACATGTACGATTAGTATGATAACCTCCACACAAGTCACAAATTATATGATTAGAATTAAAAACATTAGCATTCCTCTTTTGTTCAAACATATTTGTAGTGTCGTCCAATTGAACTTTTAATGCTATAAAATCACATTTAGCCTTTAAGTTCGTTAAACTATTTTCAAAAGACATACCATCGGACATACATTGGTTACCTCCATAGTTGTAGTTTTGAAAAGTGTAGTCTATTGCTGAACTTCCTTCTCTCAAGCTTTTATCCACTTTTGTTTACTATCCTCTTTATTATCTAGAAACTGCTTTCAAACAATCTCAAAAACAAGATAAATCAAGAAGAATAGTTTAAAAGACTCAAACAAAAACAAGACATTAATCACAAAACAAAAGACTTTACAAGACACTAAGCATAACAAATGAGACACTTGATACAATAAATACAAGCAACACAAGTAAAAATGTCTAAATTAATAAAGTTATTTTTAGCACTGATATTGAATCAAATCTTCCCCGACAACGGCACCAAAAACTTGATGAGATTCTACCATACACCAAGTTTTAATAGAACCTAAATACTCTATTTTTTATAAGTATACAGATCGTTTATCGAGCATAGGGGATATTAGGTATCAATCCCACAGGAAAAATTGTCAATTGCTAATGGTTTTCAAACTTCTTTATTATTTAGACTACTACAAGTGCAAGAAATTAAATTTACACGATGAACATGAAATAAAAGTTATAAAAATAATAATAGAAAGCTCTTAGGACTATGAAATTCCTAACTACTCTTGTAAGTGAAATTACCGGTTAATTGAATGTTATTATCTTGACTAATTAGGGCGTAATTTCCTAATGTATGTGAAACCTACTCTCATAGTGAATCAACTCTAAGTGTAACTAAGCCATATCTACTCTCATAGTTATGAAATTAATTACAACCTCATTTCTTCTATAAAATTACATGAAACAATTCACTAAAACTACAAAGGTGTACCTCTACTCCCGTGAGTGTACTCCCTAAGTTTAGCACTTCTTTGAACTAGTGTCAAATCCCAATTCTTATTAAAAACTTAACACTTTAAGATTATCACAATTAATGGCCGGTTAATCATGATTAGAAAAGCAAAAGTGATAAATAACTTATTCAAAATAATATCATCAAATAACCAAGTAATTGTTACAAACAAAATATAGAAAGTTCATTCATAACTCTAAGCATAAACTTTAGCAATACATGAAAGACATGAAAATAAGATCCAAACTTGTATTATAACCAAACATTAGAATCAATACAAGATATAAAGTAATAGGAGAAAAGTCACTTTTGTCACATGAGCTCCATGCCCTCCATCTTCATCCTCAACTTCATCCAAGTTTAGCTACTACAAGAGTGGATGGAAACTATACTACTCTATACTAAACTAATGAACTAAAAAAAACTAATAAAAACTACATTTTGGTAGTGTCTCTAGCCTTCCAAAATTGTGAAACAAGTTCAACAAAGGCCCTATCTATAGAGAATTAAAGTTTAAAGTGAGTTATTTCTAGTTAGCAATTTTGTCTCTTGAAATCATCAAAAGTTGTTTCTTAAAATCTCTACACTTTTCTTTACAGTTACAGCCAAAATTATGAGTTGGGGAATAGTTGGAAAAGCTGTGTGAATGCAAAACAAGTTCATGAGCAAGTTACAGTTAAGTCTTCAACTTTGCTCTGTTTTTGCATCAAATCCAACTGATATTTTTTTCCATGATGGAGGCTAAACTAGCTCTTTTTAAAACATAGAATTATAGGCCTTTGAGTTAGCTTTTTAATGCTTCAAGAATCATTCAATTTGAAACTCTGTAGACTAAGAAATGACTAACATACTCTTGACTGGTCAAAACTCTATTTTAGCTTTTGATAACAGAAATGGCCAACTGTATTTCAACATGTTGACTAGGAAAATGCGTGCACAAGATTTCAATGTCTTCATAAGAATTGTAGAGCTATATATTAGTTTTAAAATGGCTCAAGAATCACCTTAATCCGATACTTGTAACTCAAGATATAGTCAAAATACCAATAGGTGTCAAAGTTGCTAAACATTTCTTCTTTTGTACTTGATTGCATTTCCTCTTATGAACATTTTGCACTTCATATTCTTTATAAATCACTTCAAATCATCAAAAATCATCCACTTATCTTCTCAATTCACTCCATTTGATAATCGAATCATTAAATCCATAAAAACATAAAGTTTTCACCAATTTAACACATAGAAATGCAATTTTTTACAATTAAACTATAAAATATAAATTTCACTTAATTAGTTCTAAAAGTAAACAAAATACACCAAAACTATGTAGTAAAACACACTTAAAACATTCAAAATACAAATTTATCACTCTCTAATCCCATGATCATTTTCTTTTCAATCTAAAAGAGGGATTTATTCATAAGACGAATCAAATACTTACTCAAGCTGTAAAAGTGTCTTTTGATACAAAGATCGATACTTTTAGATAAAAATTCTCGATTACTCAACACTTTATTTCTTGACTTGCTTTGTATACTCTTAACTCAAGTACCAATTTACGTGAAAGTCAATATTTGTAAATGAAAACTCCCAATTACTAAACACAAGAACCATTGGAGTAAAATAACTCTTATTTTCTTTTTTCTCTCTTTTTTTTCTATTTCTTCCTTTTTTTCAAAATAAAAATAATAAATAAATATTTTCTCAAAAGAATAATCATAGGAAGAGTAATACATTTATTAACCATATTTATCACTCAACTATGTAAAATCACGTAAAGAAAAGAAATTTCATTAAACATGCAATATTTAGACATAATTTCCTCCACTTTAAGAGATATACTTTCCTAAAAAGTAAAAATTATGATCACATAATAACAATTTTCAAGTTAAATGAGAAAAGAATTCTCAAGGCACATATATTTATTTCAAAAAGAAAAATAAATTTGAATTACTAATGGTATAGAACTTGTTGCCCTTAGGATGAAATTGAAAAATCATGAAAAATTTTGGGTTAAATATGAAATTTTGGACAAGCTTTTGGAAAAAATTTGATAGAATTTTCTCTTATAAATGGACGAAACTCCCTGCCAGCAAATCCAAATTTCAACAAATTCAAACACAAATAATATTCGAACATCCAGTCCAAGCAATCCATGCATTTTCAACAGCACAAAACCACATATAACACAAGTTTATCTCCCTCAAACTTAGAATACACATTGTCCTCAATGTGTAAAAAGAAAAATCAAGATAAAGAAAATAATACTCCACTATTATAGTGATTAAAATGCATACACATGAAGTTTCACAAACCATTCTCTGCAATTCTACAAATAATGCAATTATATCAAAAGAGAAAACTTTATGAGTTCCATTTGTGATCATTACTAATGAAAAGATTGAAAAATAAAAACAGAAAACAACTACAAAGGTTCAAGTAATGCAAAAGCAATAAAGGCATGAAGAATCTTCACGAATAATGACTAGCCATTGTCTTATTATTGTTCCTATATAAAATAGACAAGAAACTATTTAAGGTATAATTGCACACATCACTTCTTATGCATCTAAACTCATCACCCAAAATACCTAGAGTAACAATTACAAAGCATATGCCCTTATGGAGGCATTTACAAGATCACTATATCATAACTATTTAGGAGCAAAGTCAAAATATGAATAATATCCTATGCACATATTCAATTTCAACTCTTAAAATGCCACACAAATTGTTAAATTTTTCAAATATTCAAAATTTATCATCCAATCACTCTATATGAAGAATAAGTAATAATTTGGTTCATTACAACACTTAAACTTCCATTTAAATGCATCATTTTTCAAACTAGATAAAATAGCCATTCTCCAAAGCTTACAAATTCAAAATTTCCAAAATGTCAACATATAATGAATGTATATTTGTAAGCATCATAAACAAGTCATATTTCGGTTATTTAAATCATCCAAACATGCTTAATAACATTCCTCAGTGTTTATCTCAATTCATATCTTTTGATGATTACAAAATAAATGGATGCTACTAATACTTTTTGTAGAGATCCTTTTAAGAAATGTCACAAAACAGGTCTGTGGATTTAAAGCAGAAAAAGAAGATCAAAAAGGATGAAGAGTGTTGAGGATGATGTCGGACGCACAAAAGGAGAGTACCGGACGTCCGACATCCTTTGAGTGTCTTCGGACGTGTGAAGAACTCTGACTCGGACGTCCGAAGAAGACAAGCCAGGGCTTCTGTGATTACTGATCATGATCGGACGCTCAACACATGAGTATCGGACGTCCGACAAGTGTTGCTGCTCTTCGGACGCAACACTCTGAACGCATCGGCCGTCCGCAGGAATTGAAGAAGAAAATCCAAGTATTCATCCTACCCTCGGACGCATGATCAGACGTCCTAAGGGATTCAAGAAAAACTTCCAGAACTCATTGATCTCGTTCGGACGCATAAAAACCAAACATCGGACGTCCGACAGCACCAACGGCTAGTTGACTCTTCAGTTGCCTTCTACCCGTTGACAGCATTAATTGAAGAACTCTCTGGTCTCCTATAAAAAGAACAAAGTCAACCACCTCAAGACAACTTTGTACAACAAGACTACATCAGATTGTGAGTGATTCAAGTGCTAGAATACTCAAAAGGAACATTTGTACTCTTTGCTTGTGCAATCTTCGTGTAGTTTTTCAAGTGTGACACAGCTTCTTCAATAGTGTAGCATAGTGAGGGTTTGCGAGTGTTTGTAAAACTTCCTTGCTTGACCAAGTGTGATTTGGGGCAAGAAGGAAGTGATCCCTTCCTTGTACACAAAAGATTGGTTGTAAGTTTGTTCAACTTGAAGTAACTTGGTATATAAAAGTGGTGTTCGAACCTCAGTTGTGTTTGAAGCCTGGTTTGTTTCTTTACTTTCATTTACTGCTTTTCTACATAAACTGTTCTTCTCTTCATCTCACGAATATCTGTGCTCTTGTGTTATCTCGTTCATTGGGAGGTATTTGAGAAAAGAAAGGTAATCTGTGAAAAAGTGGACTATATCTTAGCAGTTCTTTGAAAGCCTAATTCACCCCCCCTCTTAGGTTGTCTTCGATCCTTACAATTGGTATCAGAGCTTGGTCTCCTAGAGATTAAGCTCAATCGGCTTGGGAGTAAAAATGACAACCAATAATGCCATGTTTTTTGAAGGACATTCTGTCATTAGATCACCTATGTTTAATGGGTCAAATTATGTGAGTTGGAAAGAAAGAATGATTATATTTTTGCAGTCTATTGATATTGAATTGTGTTTTATTATTAGTGAAGGTCCATATGATACCTCTCTTATAGATGAAAATACTCATAGATCTAGACAAAAAATGAGAAGTGAACTGACTGCTGCGGATAGAATTCATCTCACCTTAAATGTAAAAGCCATGAATGTGTTATATTGTGCCTTAGATTCAAATGAATCTGCTAGAGTCAAAGGCTGCAAGTCAACCAAGGAAATTTGGGATAAATTGAGAGAATTTCATGAAGGTAGTGAGAATGTTAGAGAACATAAGAAGTCTATTCTGGTTACAAAGTATGAATCCTTCAAGATGCAACCTCATGAAAATATTGATGAGATGTATTGTAGATTCAATGACCTCATTAAGGATTTGGAGGTGCTGGAAAAAGAATACTCTCTAGGTGAGAAAAACAGAAAAATTCTGAATGCTTTATCGAAGGATTGGGAGAGTAAAGTGACTGCCATTGAGGAAACTAAAGATCTGAATACTTTACCCATTGAATCTCTTATTAATTCTCTAACTTCTTATGAGCTGAAACTCAAGTTCAAGGTGCAGGAGGAAGAAGATACAAAGGTGAGAAAGAGTATTGCTCTAAAAGCTTCACAAGATGAAGATGATACAGCCTCCGTGAGTGAAGATGACATGGAAGGTGATGATAGTGATATTGCACTCATCACACGAGGTTTCAAAAGAATACTCAACAAGAAGAGATTCAGAAAAGGTGGACCTAGCAACTCCTTCCCGAATCAGTCCAACAACTTGAGAAACAAAGGAAAGCTAGAGTTCAACAAAAAGCAAACTGATAAGTGCTTTGAATGCGGGCAACCTGGACACTACGCAGGTGAGTGCCCAATGAAGAAGAGGAAAGGTGAAAGAAAATCCAGATTCAATAACTTCCAGTTCACATGGAATGAATGCAACTCCGATGGCGAAATTGAAAAGGAAGAAGAATCTGCTCAATTGGCTTTCATGGCCATTGGAGATGATGAGGTAACATCTTCTAACTCTCAATTTAAAAGTGATAATGAAACTGATGATGATCTTGAATCTTTTATTATAAAATTGCATGATAGTTTGAAAGAATCTTGTGTTAAAAATAAGGAATTGAAACACAAAATTAGTTTTCTTCTTCAGGACAATACACGCATTTTTCAAGAAAACAAGAAGCTGAAAACTGAAAATGATTTCTTGAAAAAGAAAGAATGAGATTGATTTACAAAATAAACTTGATAGAAAAACAAGGTTTTGTGACATACTAAAAAATGAACAAAATTGTTTGAAAAGAAGAATGAATGATCTTGGCCAGTGGCTTCAACATCAGAAACAGAATTACCTTCAAAAGAATGATAAAAAGTCTCACTTTAGCACTCATCAGAACAAGTTAAATTATCATGCAAATGATTTTACCATCCATAGGAGATGTCAAGTCAGTTTTGTTAAATCTGTTCATTTGAATGATCCATCAACTATGTGCAGCTTTTGTTGTCAATTCGGTCACATGAATAGCAACTGTTATGTTAAGAAAAATATGAGAAATGGTATGAGATGCATGTGGATAGTTAGACATGATGCTAACTCTAACAAGTAGGAGATATTGGTAAGATTGGTGTGATTCTTGTTCATAATATTTTTTTTAATTCTCTTTTGATATTTCTGATATTTTGAACTGAGTTTTTGCCGATATTTTTTGTATATTACTGAATCTGTATGATGTCTAAAAGGGAGAGAAAAGAAATATTCTAATATAATGATGATTTGCTTTGTTAAACTCTCTGTGATATATTGGTACTCCTTTTGATATCAATTCTCTGTGATATGATAGTTATTGCTGTCATTTCTCTGTTTTTACTTGAAATATTGGATTCTTTGTTATTGTTGTTGGATTATGGTAGCTGATTTTTACTCTCATCTTATGATGACAAAAAGGGGGAGAAATGGATGCAATGAGTAAGGGGGAGTTATTCTGAGATTATGAGTTTGGCTCTTGAAAGTTTTAGATGCAATGATTGAGGGGGAGCTTATACTTATTTTTGTTTCTTTCCATCCATTGTTTTGTCATCATCAAAAAGGGGGAGAATGTTGATCTTGATCCCTATCTTTTGATGTTTACAAAACAAATGGATGATACTAATATTTCTTCAAGATATACTTTCAGTTATGAAATTATTTGATTCCATGAACAAGTGCAATTGAAAGAAGACAAAGATTGCTGAAAGCTGTCGGACGCTCAAAAAGACTGCATCGGACGTCCGACAACCATTGAGTATCTTCGAACGCAGAAAACCAGCCTACCGGACGTCCTAAGGAATTGAAGAAAAATTCTCAGTTTTATATCATACCTTCGGACGCAGAAAACCAGCCTATCGGACGTCCTAAGGAATTGAAAAAAAATTCTCAGTTTTATATCATACCTTCGGACGCAGAAAACTAGCCTATCGGACGTCCGATAGAATTGAAGAAAATTTTTCAAACTCACTGCCTGCTGTTGGACGCAAGCATCGGACGTCCGACAGTATCAGACACAAGTATCGGACGTCCGACACTCCAACGGCTAGTTGACTCTTCAGCTACTTTCTATCCGTTGGAAGCACTAATGAGGCACTTTCTTGATCCTATATAAATAGTGGTTAGTCAGATACTTCAAACAACTTTGGCACACTGAAGATACAAAAGATCTAGAGAGATTTTAGTGAGAAAATACTCTTCAAAGAAGATTTGTAGTCTTAGTGGTGTGAGGTTCATTGTAACTTTTTCATTTGTGAGTGAATACTTCATGAGTGTAGCTCTGTGAGGGTTGTCCTGAGGGATAGTAAAACGTCCTGGCTTGACCGAGGGAGTTCGGGGCAAGGAGGAGGTGAACCTTCCTTTGTACACAAGAGTGATTGTAATTCATCAATTTGAAGTAGCTTGTTTGAAGCTCAAGAGGAGTTGGGTAGTTAATTGGTTTGCAATTCTTTCCCTTTTATTTACTTACTGTGTCCTATAAGGCAGTTACCCATTCTTCTCAGTTCATTTTCCTCCATAAGTCTCGGACGCGACCTTTTAGTTTCTCTAAAATTTGAAATTCAAATTCCTCTCTCCTCAAACCAAGTTTCGAGAAATTGACTCAACCAACTCTATTACACCTCTCTTGCTCATTAACCACTCATAAAAAGCACTCCTAACACCCAACTACCCCAAAATTCCCAATTTACATACGAAACCCTAACTTCATATAACCCTCTCTTTGCGGCACTTTTGTGCACTCTTGTTGGCTCTTACTGATTTTTCCTTCTATACACAACATTCTGCATCAAAAATCGTATCCACATTGCATCATGGTTAGAATTAGGGGAGGATCTACAAGTGCCGGACGGTCTTTTAGGCTTAGGGATGAAGACATTGAAATTGTTGATCCACCTCCTGTGACACCTAAAAAGAAGAAAGTGACCCGTGGTGGCAAAGTGAAGCAGACTGCCCAAAGAAAATTAGTTACTCTAACTGCTGAATCATCTGATGAACAAATGGAAGGGCAGACCTCTGAAGGGAACATTGCTGGTGGAAATGAGGAACCAGAACAGGCTACCCAAGGTGATGAAACTGTCACAAGGTCTTCTAGTAAAAGAAAAAGGACTGCAAAGGGGAAGAGAACTCCCAAACCCAAGAAAAAGCAATCCGCTGATCCCTCTGTTGATCAGCAGAATGAAGAAAATACTACTGAGAGTCAGCCAACACCTGAACCCTCCATCAGGAAGTCTCCAAGGACAAGGACTGAGACTCAAAATGTTGGTGCATCTGCCACTCAAACCTCAAAAGGGACACATTCTGGGAAGAATCCAGTATCTCAGCCTATACCCGAACCTGTTCCTCTACCAAAGTTCATCGATGATGAAGCCAGAGATAGATTTGAGTTAGTCTCTCAAAAAGGATTCATCACCCAAAGGCTCATCATTCCCTTTGAATTTCGTAAGCTTGATCTTGAACCTGTCATCAAACTGTTTGAATTCCAGAAATGGACTCATCTTCTGACCATTCCTAATATTTTTTATCCTGACATGCTCTATCAATTTTTTGCTAATCTTAGAAAGGGTACATCACACACTGAACTCATCTCTAGGGTCAACTCTGTAGACATCATGTTAACTCCTGACATTGTGAATTCTATTCTGAAAACTAGTATTGAAACTGGTTTCAAAGGAAAAATTGTCAATTTCTTTTCGTATGAGGAATTTCCTTCTGCCTATCATCATTTTTACAATACTAAACTCATAACTTATTTTCAAACCAAATTCAACACCCCTGCTGAGGCAAGATTGGATGATCTCAGTTCTCAGAATCTGATTATCTTCACCATCATTTCGAATCTGTTGGTGCCAACTGATGGCCACAGAACAGATGCAAACAAAATGGAACTCTATCTTTTCTACTGCTTTGTTGAAAAAATCCGCATTGACTTTGGATTTATAATGTGCAAGTTTCTGCTCAAAATTAGCACTGATAGTCGTAGGAAGCTTTCCTATGACAGATTTCTGACCCCTATTTTTGCTCATTTTGAAATACCCTTTTCTGGCAAATCTCCAAAAGACAGTGCTTCATCAGTTTTCTCAAAAGCTTATTTTGAAAGAAAGAACCTAAAATTTTTTGATGGCCATTGGTGCTACAAGGAAACTGTGGCCGAGTCTAGAAGAAAAAACTTGCATGAAACCCCTGTCACTCCTAGAACTCCCCATGGTCAGTCAGGCTATGTTTCTCCTTTCACCATTCATCCTAGAAAGTCTGCCAGTAAGTCCTTTTCTTCCAACTCTGAGGTTATCTCCTTGCTTGAAGACCTCAAACAGCATGTTATGCTTCTTGAAGATGGTCTCATGATGACCATGACCTCTGCCCAACAATCCTCTTTCCTTGAAAAAAGGAATTTTCTTGTGCCCCCTATACCTGAGACAAATGAGACTGCTCATCAGAAAGAACCAAGATCTGAGCCCACAGGGCCAACTACTGGTAATGAGACCACACCAGCTTCCAGTTCTCAGCCCAAGGATAAAGGCAAGGCTCCAGTAACTGAGGAAGCATATGAAGATGATGATGAAGAAACTGAGGAAGAAGAGGACCCTGAACAGTATCGTCTGACCAGAAGGAGGCCTGGATCATCTAAAATCACCATCTAGGCACTACTAGGTCACTGCACCTAAATCTAGGACCATAGTTCATCTTTTGCATTGCACTTTTGTACTAAGTGCTGGTCTGTACAACTGGATATTTTCTACTATTTATGAATGTTTTAACTAAGTGTTTGTTATGAATGCTTTGAATGGATGTTATGATTGGTTATATGTTTTTGAAATTTGCTCAATGAATGAATGTTTCTGTTTAACATCTGCTAAATGATTGATTCCAAACTATGATGTACATTGTAATTGAATATACTGATAATGTTTCTGATGGGACGTACTGCTGGTACCAAAACTGATACTCAATCTTGTGATGACAAAAAGGGGGAGAATTGGATTTGGATTAGCACTGATGATGTTGATTGCGTTTCTTCCTGTATACTCATGCAATTCGTTAGGGGGAGCTACTCATTTCGTTAGGGGGAGATTGCGTTTCTTACTGTATACTCATGCAATTCATTTCGTTAGGGGGAGCTGTTATATTTTTTCCTCTCTATCCAAATGTTTTGTCATCATCAAAAAGGGGGAGATTGTATATCTCAATTCATATCTTTTGATGATTACAAAACAAATGGATGCTACTAATACTTTTTGTAGAGATCCTTTTAAGAAATGTCACAAAACAGGTCTGTGGATTTAAAGCAGAAAAAGAAGATCAAAAGGATGAAGAGTGTTGAGGATGATGTCGGTCGCACAAAAGGAGAGTACCGGACGTCCGACATCCTTTGAGTGTCTTCGAACGTGTGAAGAACTCTGACTCGGACGTTCGAAGAAGACAAGCCAGGGCTTCTGTGATTACTGATCATGATCGGACGCTCAACACATGAGTATCGGACGTCCGACAAGTGTTGTTGCTCTTCGGACGCAACACTCTGAACGCATCGGCCGTCCGAAGGAATTGAAGAAGAAAATCCAAGTATTCATTCTACCCTCGGACGCATGATCGGACGTCCTAAGGGATTCAAGAAAAACTTCCAGAACTCATTGATCTCGTTCGGACGCATAAAAACCAAACATCGGACGTCCGACAGCACCAACGGCTAATTGACTCTTCAGTTGCCTTCTACCCGTTGACAGCATTAATTGAAGAACTCTCTGGTCTCCTATAAAAAGAACAAAGTCAACCACCTCAAGACAACTTTGTACAACAAGACTACATCAGATTGTGAGTGATTCAAGTGCTAGAATACTCAAAAGGAACATTTGTACTCTTTGCTTGTGCAATCTTCGTGTAGTTTTTCAAGTGTGACACAGCTTCTTCAATAGTGTAGCATAGTGAGGGTTTGCGAGTGTTTGTAAAACTTCCTTGCTTGACCAAGTGTGGTTTGGGGCAAGAAGGAAGTGATCCCTTCCTTGTACACAAAAGATTGGTTGCAAGTTTGTTCAACTTGAAGTAACTTGGTATATAAAAGTGGTGTTCGAACCTCAGTTGTATTTGAAGCCTGGTTTGTTTCTTTACTTTCATTTACTGCTTTTCTACATAAACTGTTCTTCTCTTCATCTCACGAATATCTGTGCTCTTGTGTTATCTCGTTCATTGGGAGGTATTTGAGAAAAGAAAGGTAATCTGTGAAAAAGTGGACTATATCTTAGCAGTTCTTTGAAAGCCTAATTCACCCCCCCTCTTAGGTTGTCTTCGATCCTTACACTCAGCAACGGCGTCAAAAACTTAACGAGACTTTTACTTAACACCAAATATTTAAAACCTAAATAATCCATTTTCTACAAATATATAGATCGTTATATTAGGTATCAATCTCATGGGGAAGATTGTCAACTACCGGTGGTATTCGAACTACTTTATTATTTAGACTATCACAAATAAAATAAGTAAATCTAAACTATTATCATGCAACAAAAGTAATAAAAATGACAAAAATGAAACTCTAAGGGTAATGGAATTCCTAACTACTTTTGCAAGCAAAAATTACTGGTTAATTCAGTTCATCATCTTAGCTAAGCATAGCTAATTTCATAATGCACGTGATACTTGCTTTTGCCAGTGCACCAACCAAACCTATAACTATCATTCACCTACATTTCATGATGAAGAAACTAGTTATAGATTCATTAAATTCTATGAAATTACAAGGTTCAAACGATAAAGGTAATTCCCTACTTTTGTGAGAATATATCATAATTTTCATTGATGATACAACATCTTTAGAACTACAATTTATGTATCTATTGCACATATACATTTAAATGGACTATAAATTCAAATTGTAAATTGTGTACACATTTGTATTTTTTCATGGACTTGATTTAAAATATTGCTTTAAATAAGAACTTCTAACTAATCTTGCTTTAAATATATTACTATTTTCATCAAGCATGTGAGAACCTGAAAATTTTTACATTTTCTCGGCATTATTTAATTTCTCACTTCCCTTTTATATATAAATTTGCTATCCAGTTTTATAACGAGGGGTTTCATTCGACATATGTGAGTATGTGTTGTGTATATCAAGTGTTATTGTGTGAGGATGTAGGTCTCTTTGTTGGAAGAACGGACGAGCGTGTCGTTTGAATTTGGAAAAGAAATTTTTTGGTGGAAAATGTTAGTACCAAATCCGGCCAGTTCTTGGCCGGATTGTTGGTGGGTTTTGAAAAAAAATGGATTTCGCCACTACCCTAAATCCGGCCTGGAATCCGGCCGCAAATCCGGCCAGATTCTAGTCGGATTGTGACGTGTCACCTCCGACAGCCAACTTTGACTGGCTATTTTTCGTTCCTTCTTATCCTATTTCTTGGCTGAGATGTCTTCATTTTTCTCCTTGTCTTGGCTGGCTGTTTTAGAGAGGAAAAACAAGAGAAAGTTCTTCATTTTCTAGCTTCAATCTTTGCTCAAATCTTGAGTTTTAACCGGTGAAATCACAAACTACTCCATACAAGTGTACACTAAGGAGGAATAAAGGTTGTGGTGGAGTGATTTTGGAGGAGGAAAGACTAGGCTACCATTTTCTTTGGGGTTTTGAGGTAATTTCTTAAGAACATCTCTCCTTGTTTCTAATAATTGGAAATTAGTGACTTGTGGTTGCCACTTTGGTAGTTTTATTCAGTATTTCTTGGATTGAAGTGGTGATATGTGAATTTTCAGTTTTATAGTGAATTTTCTGTCCATATATGAAGTTTAAAGGCTAGCCATGATTTACTAGTTTTGATATGTGGAATATCTAGTGTTTTAGTGTTAGTTTACTTTGCCTAAAAGAATTTCCAGCTTTTGTGCCTCAATCTCAGTTTAGGGTTTCTATTATGAGGTGCTAAGTGATGATATTTTAAGGGGGTTTGATAGTTTATAATATGTATGTGTGATTGTGGTTGATGGCTATGAGAATTGGTGTTTGATTGTAGGGTGGAAAGTGAAGAAATCAAGGGGAAATTGATGCGGTTGAGCACGAGGCCCAAAGTGTACAAGTAGACCCTGTGAAGGTGCCCCAAGGCCCAGTGACACGAGCACGAGCTAAGAGATTCAAGGAGTCCCTCCAAGCCTTGGTACGTGCCATCCAAACCCAAGAGAAACCGGGCATTGAAGGAATTGAGTTGGAATATCCTTGCACGACTACTAAAATGCTGCTTACAATTGAAGATATGAGTGTTCAAGCTCCAAACGGCGGGCTGCGCCGCAGTTAAGTACCCTCGCTGAGCTGTACGGGCCAAAAAAAGACCACGGACCAAAAAAACCCCAAGTGTCCAAATCAGATCACGGACCAAAAAAAGACCACGGACCAGCCGCTCAACACATTCCAGAAATTTGGGTTTCGGGTAGAGTTTTCTAGGATTTTCAAAATTTCAGCATTCAAGTTAATTGTCTTACTTTCTTTTGAGTCGTTAGTTATTGTCCAGCTATATTCTGAGTCTTGAGTCGTGTCTAGGTCTTCAGTCATTCACCTCCATTTATTGCTACTAGCTTGTGTGTCACTTGTTGACTAGTCAAGAACGTACACTGTGGTGACGCCTAGTTTGTTCAACTCGAGCAACTAGCAAGCCAAGGAATTACTTGGTAAGATTATTAGAGAGTAATACACTTGAGTGAAACACGAGTGTGAGTGACCTATACATCGTATTAAAAAAAAAACAGAGAGAGGAACTCGTTTTTGTTTATTTGTTTTGCAGGTGGACTAAATATGTCTAGTGAAGTTGGTGAACAAACCATGGACATCAAACTACAGTTGGAAGCCATGATGAGGGAGTTCAAACGATTGCTTAAGAATGAAATTGAACCATTGCATGATCGAATTGATCAGTTGGAGAACTCGAGACCTCCACCTACCCCGAGTAAGGGCAAAGAATCGGCATACTCAAACGATGAAGAGGAAGCGTTTGAGGGAAGGTACCAAAATGATCAAAGGTTCCAACGTCGAGGAGATGACACCATTAAAGGTGTCAAACTCAAGATTCCCTCATTCCAAGGCAAGTCGGACCCCGAGGCGTACTTGGAGTGGGAACGGAAAATTGAGTTAGTCTATGAATGCCACACCTATACGGAGGAGCAAAAGGTGAAACTAGCAGCCGTAGAATTCACTGACTACGCCTCCATTTGATGGGACCAACTTAGACTGAGCCGAAGGAGAAATCGTGAGAGACCTGTGGAAACTTGGGAGGAAATGAGGAGTTTGATGAGAAAAAGGTTTGTTCCGAGCTACTATAGTTGAGATCTACACCGTCGGCTACAAGCTCTCAACCAAGGGTCCATGTCAGTTGAGGATTATTACAAGGAGATGGAAATGGCCATCATGAAGGCGGATTTGCGTGAAGATGGAGAGGCCACTATGGCTCGTTTTCTACATGGATTGAGGCCCGAGATTGCCGAAGTAGTGGAACTCCAACACTACCTCGACATGAATGAAATGCTCGAGAAGGCGGTTACAATTGAACGGCGCCTCAAGAGGAGGGGTACTGCGCGACAAAGTACTACTTATCCAGCTGGAAATTGGCGCACTTCTCAACCAAAAAGGGAGGAGAAAGCTGCAGCTCCTTCTTACCCTCCAAGGCCGAATGGCCTCCCTTCCAAGGCAACGCCTAAGCCTGACTTTAAGGCTAATAATGCAGCTACCAAACCGCGTGGTCGAGACACCAAGTGCTTTAAGTGTCAGGGATTTGGCCATATCGCTTCTCAATGCCCCAGCCAAAGGACCATGCTGATGTTGCCAAATGGGGAAATTGTATCAGATGAGGAAGAGGAGTACGAGGGGATACCGCCTCTAGAAGAGGAAGAGGATGAATCAAGTGAGGAGATACCTACGCATGAGGAGATTGGATGCCTAGTGGTTCGAAAGGTCCTCACTACCCGCGCCAAAGAGGAGGAAATGGAGGTACAACGGGACAACCTTTTCTACACAAGGTGTCATATCAAGGATAAGGTGTGTAGTGTTGTTATTGATAGTGGGAGCTGTGCCAATGTCGCTAGTCTACTCATGATAGAAATGCTAGGGCTCCAAGTTATCAAACATCCAAGACCTTATCGCCTTCAATGGTTGAACAATGAAGGGGAAGTCCGCGTGTTTAGACAAGCAAAAGTGCCATTCCGAATTGGCAAGTATGAAGACGAGGTTACTTGTGATGTCGTGCCGATGCAAGCAAGTCACCTCATTCTTGGACGTCCTTGGCAATATGATCGTGATGTCGAATTCAAGGGAAGAGCTAATAAATATGTCTTTACTCATTGCAATAGAAAGGTGACACTTGTACCTCTCACCCCAAAACAAGTGTATGAAGATCAAATGAGGCTCCAAAAGGAGTATGAGCTAGAACTTGAGAGGAAAAAGCGAGAGAAAAATGAGGAAGAAAAAGGAGAGAGTAGGGCCGAAACCCTAGGGAAGAAAAAGGCAACAAGTGGGTCGGCTATGAGAGAAGAAAATAAGGGAAAGCTAAGCTTGCTAGCAAAAGCCAAAGATGTAAGGCGAGCTTTGTCTTCCAACCAACTCTTACTTATGCTTGTGTGCAAAGAAGAGTTGGTCAATTCATCCATACCTACTGACTCCTTGCCTTCTACTATTTTACCTCTCTTGCAGGAATTTGAGGACATATTTCCTGAGGATGTACCTGATGGACTACCACCGCTAAGGGGAATCGAGCACCAAATCGATCTCATTCCTGGAGCACCATTGCCTAACAAACCAGCCTATAGAATGGGTCCTGAGGAAACAAAGGAATTGCAAAGGCAAGTGGAGGAATTGCTAAGGAAAGGTTGGGCTAGAGAAAGTCTAAGTCCATTCGTTGTACCAGTGATTCTCGTGCCAAAGAAAGATGGAGCGTGGAGAATGTGTACCGACTGTCGAGCAGTCAATGCAATCACGGTAAAATATCGTCACCCTATCCCTAGGTTAGATGATATGTTAGATGAATTGCATGGTGCCATTATATTCACTAAAATTGATTTGAAAAGTGGTTACCACCAAATAAGAATGAAAGAGGGAGATGAGTGGAAAACCGCTTTCAAAACTAAACATGGTCTATACGAGTGGTTAGTAATGCCATTTGGCTTAACTAATGCACCTAGTACCTTCATGCGTTTGATGAACCATGTTTTGAGACCTTTTCTTGGGAAATTTGTAGTGGTTTACTTTGATGATATTCTGATTTATAGTAGAAGCTTAGAGGAACACCTTGAGCACCTCAAAGCCATCTTTGCAGTACTTCGAAGGGAAAGGCTATATGCCAACCTTAAGAAGTGCACATTTTGCACTGATCGTGTTGTGTTTCTAGGATATGTTGTAAGTGCGCAGGGCATTCATGTAGATGAAGAGAAGATTAAGTCCATCCAAGAGTGGCCAACACCTACCTCTGTAAGTGATGTGCGCAGCTTTCATGGATTAGCAAGCTTCTATCGTCGCTTTGTGAAGGATTTTAGCACCATTGCTGCACCTCTTACCGCGGTCATAAAGAAGAACGAGAAGTTCTTTTGGGGGGAAGCCCAAGATAAGGCTTTCCAATTGCTGAAACACAAACTCACACATGCACCACTCCTTGCAATACCTAACTTTGATCTCACTTTTGAAGTGGAATGTGATGCATCAGGTGTAGGAGTAGGAGCCGTACTCATGCAAGGAGGGAGACCGATTGCCTACTTTAGTGAGAAATTAAATGGCGCGGTCCTCAACTATTCAACTTATGACAAGGAGATGTTTGCCCTCGTACGTGCTTTGGAGACATGGCAACACTACCTACGTGCCCGGGAATTCGTCATCAAAACTGACCATGAGTCTCTCAAGCACCTAAAAGGACAACAAAAGCTGAGCAAACGGCATGCCCGATGGGTAGCCTTCATTGAGTCTTTTCCATACGTCATCATATACAAAACAGGTAAGTCTAATGTAGTAGCTGACGCTTTATCTCGGAGACACATTTTGCTCACTGCCTTAGATGCTAAACTCCTAGGCTTTGAGCTCATGAAGGAGTTGTATAAGGATGACTTGGATTTTGCCAACGCTTATGCGAATTGGGGAAAATCTGACTTTGAAAAGTTCTTTGTACATGATGGGTTCTTATTTTATCTTACCAAGCTGTGCATTCCTCGAGGGTCCATACGTGACTTACTTATTCAGGAGTCACATAGTGGTGGACTAATGGGACACTTTGGTGTCACCAAGACATTAGCTGTATTGCAGGAACACTTCCATTGGCCTCGCATGCGCAAGGACGTGGAGAGGATTGTTGAAAGATGTGGTGTGTGCCACAAAGCTAAGTCTCGGGTCAACCCAAACGGTTTGTATACTCCTTTACCCATACCTCACCAACCTTGGGTTGACATCTCCATGGATTTCGTGCTTGGTTTACCTCGTTCAAAGCGTGGCCATGACTCTATATTTGTTGTGGTAGATAGGTTCTCCAAAATGGCTCACTTTATTGCATGTCATAAGACGGATGATGCTTTACACATTGCTGATTTATTCTTTAAAGAGGTTGTTCGTTTGCATGGCATACCTAGGACAATAGTATCCGATAGAGATGTCAAGTTTTTGAGCTATTTCTGGAAATCTTTATGGGGTCGGTTGGGAACCAAACTGTTGTTCTCTACCTCTAGTCATCCTCAAACGGACGGACAAACTGAGGTAGTCAATAGGACTTTATCCACACTCCTACGTGCAATCATAAAGAAAAATATCAAGTCATGGGAGGAGTGTCTACCTCATGTTGAGTTTGCATACAATAGGGCTGTGCATAGTGCTACACAATTCTCGCCTTTTGAAGTTGTGTATGGTTTGAACCCCTTAACTCCCTTAGATTTGTTGCCATTACCTTCTTCTGAGCATATGAACTTAGATGGCAAGAAGAAAGCTGAGTTCGTGAGATCATTACATGACAAGGTTCGTACCAACATCGAGAGGAGGACGACCCAATATGTCCAACAAGCTAATAAGCACAGGCGCAAGCTTGTCTTTGAACCAGGTGATTGGGTCTGGTTACATTTGCGCAAGGAGAGGTTTCCAAAACAACGGCAAAGCAAGCTGTCACCAAGAGGAGATGGGCCTTTTCAAGTTATTGAGCGCATCAACGACAATGCATACCGCTTAGATCTGCCTGGTGAGTATACTGTTAGTGCTACATTCAATGTTGCTGATCTAAGTCCATTTATTGCAGGGGACGAGTACGATTTGAGGGCAAATCCTTTTCAAGAGGAGGGGAATGATGCGGTTGAGCACGAGGCCCAAAGTGTACAAGTAGACCCTGTGAATGTGCCCCAAGGCCCAGTGACACGAGCACGAGCTAAGAGATTCAAGGAGTCCCTCCAAGCCTTGGTACGTGCCATCCAAACCCAAGAGAAACCGGGCATTGAAGGAATTGAGTTGGAATATCCTTGCACGACTACTAAAATGCTGCTTACAATTGAAGATGCGAGTGTTCAAGCTCCAAACGGCGGGCTGCGCCGCAGTTAAGTACCCTCGCTGAGCTGTACGGGGGTCTCGCTGAATAAAATTTCAGTTTTTGAGAGTATTGAATAAAATTTCCAGAATTTCGTCCATTCATTGTGGCAAATTCCCTTAGCTTGTGAAAGCTAAGTTGAACATCCTAGAGTTGATCCTAGGCTGTTCTTGACTTATCAATCAAACACACACACTTGATTGTGGCGTCTTCTACCGTTAAATCTGTTCTTGAGTGGTCCAAGTTCGGGTTCAACTCCATCAAATCTTCATCGTGTTCCTCTAGATCCGAAGTAGCTTCCGCGTCTCGTATCAGAAATGCTGTCCGTTTATTTTCTTGTAATTTGAGTGAGTAAAAGCGATATTTGGGAAGGTGATTTTGTGATGTGTTGGACTTATTTTGTTTGGAACTCTTAGGTCCACTCTAAGGGTGTTATAAGAGCTAAAGTTTTCTTGAACTTATACATTTTCGCATGGTGAATGGGATGACCGTTTTAACCATTTTAAAACATGAAAGTTGTAGATATATGAGTTAGCTATCTACCTGCAAAATTTCAAATCGATTAGAGTTCTGTAGCTTATGAAATGATCGAAATACCCTTGACTGCCCTTAAGCCCTGTTTCACGGACAGTTTCCATTTTTTCTCTAAGATTTAGATTTTTTACCATGAAAATGTATAATTTGGCTTTGGAGGTCTTCATAAGAAATGTTGGTATATGTCTTAGTTTCGTAACGCCATAAGATTCGTTTCAATCGGATAAGTGTAGCTTCAATTGTGATTAAAATGCCAAAAGGTGATAGGAACTTGATGCTTTTAGAATTCCTTTTGTTTGACATGATATTTGTGATCTAGGGTTTGGACTTGAGCAAGGCAATGAGTTATGATGGATGAGATTCATGAGCTGTGGTTGGTGAGTGATTCCCAAATTATTTCCAAAGTTACTTATGAACTGTTTCTTGCACTGTTTACTCGATTGCATATCATGAGTACTTGCATGTGTACCATGAAATGTTTTGGGCTCAAATGAGTACTTGAAATTCGTGTGCTTAGGACCAACGTCTCTCCACTGTTTATTTGGAGCACCGATGGCTCCCTTGTACTGTTTGACTTACTGGATCTGTTTGAGCGTTGGCGTTCTAAATACGAGGATTTCACTGCCTCACAAGAGCAATAAACTTTCATTTGATCACTGAGTCATACCATCATCTAAATGCATTACAGTGAAATGTACTTGATTCTTGATCTTTACTGGTCACTCGCTGAGCTTCTAACTCACCCCAAAATATATTTTTCCCCCTCCACAGGGCTCGAGGCGAAGGAGGTGCTTGTAGTACTTATTCATGTGACTGGATGAAATATCTCCTGTATAGTTTGAATTTCATTTTATCTTGTGTAATATTTGGGATTGATATTGTAAGTGTAATTTGTTTGGGAATTGAGAACTTTTGTTTTATTCGGGGAATTGTACCACTATTTAAGATTTGTAATGTATGTAAGTATACGTTCTAAGCTTGGGAAATGTTATTTCGTTTATTATTGAGATTGTACCCTATGTTTGGAGTATTTGATGTAATATTTGAGATGTGATGTAATTTATCTGAGAACTGTAGTGAGTCCCGACGAGAGTTGGGCAGGCGGTCCGCCGACCCCTTTGGCTTGCCTTAGGGGGAGGTGGGACTATCACAAAGCAGCTTTACATTCCCTATCCACATATTGATGCCAATCTAATAACAATCTATCTTTAATTTATCTTTGTTAATCTGGGCAACTTGATGCACAGAGTTGGCCATAGAAATTAGTTTACTATAAATTTACATTTGAAGCAGAGACAACTTATAATTTTGCTTCTTGTATATCAACAGTTTACAATCTTTAGTCTCCTTATAATACTTTTACTTTTGTATACAATTTTACAAATTTATCACTCATATTTTTAAACAAAATTTTCCTTAAGAAAGTTTACAACAATTATGAAGTAGCTACTATATTGCTCATATTCATTATTTATTAATTTTGACCAATGGAAATTTTATTCTTGACTCAATATTTTTTGGTTTCATAAACATATATTAGGTTTTATATTTGTTTAATTTTTTGTCATTTAATGCCTTTTGACTAATGAATTAACATCGCTCGTCAAATATATAAATAGGAATACATATAATAATTAATGTCCATATATATTTTACTGTGTTTTTTTTTAAGTGGAAGGTTTTGAATCTGTAACCTCCTACTTACAACCTCCCACTTATATTCTCTCCCACCTTACCATTCAACCAAATCCTTTGCCCCATTTTACTGTGTTGTTTATTTGTAGTTCAATGTAAATTTTCTTTTTTTTTTTTATTTTTTCCTGCTAAGGGAGGAATGGGACTTAAGAAGTAGGGAGGGACCGGGGAGATTTACAATGTAAATTTTCTGGTTACTTTTTACAAGATATAAACTTTTCGGTATATCAAGTATACGGGTTTTATAATATATACCACATGAATCAATCAATCAAGCATCTTAATTAATATGCTTTGCAACAAAACACAATGATGGAACCAAAGATTTGAATTGTTAAAAGAATCCTTGTTGCAAATTGTGGGGTGCAATTGCAATATAAATTTATCATAACTATTCAATGATTTGGTATATTTTCACAATAAATGGTTTCATCATTATCAATCAAGGAATGGATTTTATACCTTAACTTTGAGTCAAAAATGTTCTTGGACTTTAGATCATGCTAATCCCTTTTGTCAAAAAGTCAATATCCACTAATTTGGTACTTACAGGATTTTTCATCTTCTTTTGGGGGGATTGATACTTGTGATTTTATCTTGATTGAATAAATAACAAGATTGCTTGCTTTAAGAGTAGAACTTCGGAAATCTATTCATGCTTCTGTTTATTGTTTGAGCTATGGGTATGGAGATCCTCCTCCCATTGCTTGGTTGGAGACTCAAATTAATTACAGGGATAGTGGTGCAAAGGTCTGAATATCAGTGCTTTTCCTTCCGTTCAAGGCAATCTGCTGATTGTTTGCTAAGCAAATTATTCCCTCCAAAGATAAAGTGAAGAGAAAAAGACACTTGTATCAATTGAAAATGAAATTGGGTCCCACAATTACCAAAAATATTTGGGTGCCATTTTAGCAAATATTGAAAAGGTCAATTTTGATCAGCCAAACAAGGTTCAAAGTTTTGCTAGTATTTTTATTTTCCTTTTTCAAGCCCCAAAAGTCGTTGTTTTGCCGATGAATTAAGTTGCTTGTGTGGCATAATCTTGACCGTTGATAGGTTGACTTTTAATCTTAGATATGAAATCGTTGCAAATGGAACTTGTGAGGCCCAGATCACTCCGTTACTCAATGTCTTTCTCTTCTCGGTATTTGATAACTAGATATATTATATTGATGAGCTCCTTCTTTACTGTAGAGGGACGACTCCTATTTATACCAATTATCTTATTTTCAAAGGTGTTGTATACGGAGAGCTTCCAAGAAATAGCTTACCCATACAAGAGAAGATTAAACTCAAGCCACTATGGTCCCTAACATTGCCTAAAATATTGCACAAAATTGCTAAGATTACAAACAACTCTTTTAACAACTTTTGCAAGAAACAAGAGTTTTGTACACAATCACATTCACTCAAGGCTAAGGTGACAAAAGAATTAAGCCACTTATGAGCGCTTGCCAGTTGGTTTAGTCAAAGTTCAATTTGAACTCGATCAAGTTGACCTCAAGTCGACCAAGTCGAGCTATCAAAGTCGAGCCAAGCGTAGAGAAATTTAACTCATTAGCTCGCGAGCCAACTCAATATATATATATATATATGTATGTATGTATGTATGTATGTATGTATGTATGTATGTATGTATGTATGTGTACATATATATACACATATATATTAATTTTATTTTAATAGTGAAATTACATATATGTCACTAATATTTTTATTATTTATTAAGAATAAATGTCTATTTTATTCAATTTTTAGAAAAATAAAATAATTATTTTTTATTTTTTTAAACTCAAGTAGGTTCAAAATCGAGCTCGACTAGGCTCAAATTTGAGGCTCAACTCGAACTCGAGTTTTACATTGAAAACTCATCAAGTTCAAACTCGAGTTCAAATTTGATAAACTTGAATCGAGTTCGGCTCGATTAAGCAAAATCTCAACTCGACTCGACGCGTTTGCAATCCTATCAAGACTATGCAAAATTAGATCACTAGAAATAAAAAGGACTTAAGTTTTTATAACAACAAGTTTTATAAGAACAATAGTCATTTGAATTAACTTTCTATTGGATTTTGAGTAGGTTAGAAATCCTTTTTGCTTAAAAGAATGTTTTGAAAGAATGAACGCAGACATCAAACTCGATTCGCAAGGAAAACATGGAAAGAAATTTTCTTTAGTAGTAAAAGTATGTTGATTTCAATTGAAAGATTGAATATGGACATCAAAATGGACAAGTGAAAAATTTTGAATTCAGAATCAACAAAATCTATTATCAATTTGATGAGGGAATTAGACTTGATATTTAACTACTAAAGAAGTTTGAGAGAAGCGTTAACCTTCTCCTGTGGTAAAAGTACTTCTTTCTAGAACCTTTTTCTCCTTCTTCTCTTTAGAGCTCTTCCGGTCAAAATCTCTTTCATCTTTCCTATGGGAGAGAGACCAAATTTGGTCTTTTCCATGGGAGGGAGCACTCTCTCTAATTTTTAGTTTCTCTTGTTTGAATAAATTCTCTTCTAAGGTTTTTTAGTAGGAAATTCTTCTCTTCTAAAATCTCCTAGTGAGAGTTTTTTCTCTCCTATATTACTTTAGTAAGAGTTTTATTCTCTCCTGAGTTTTTCCTTGTGAGATTTTTTTTCGATTTTACCTTCTCTATGAAATTTGAAATTTTATAGATCTAGAATCTAGTTTCTCAAATCTGTAATTTCTCTATTATTGTCAGATCTAATTTCCTTTTGAATTTGAACTAGTTTTAGTTAGATTTGATTGTCAGAAGACGTGCACAAATTGTCACGCTCCATTTTTTTTGAAAAATAAAAATCTAAGTATTTAGGTGTTAGAAAAATGAATTTTTTATTTGAAAAATGAGTTTTTTATTTTAGAGAATAAACAAAAGAAAAGGGCCTAAAATGGGACTTAAAAAAGTGCGACGGTTTTAGTCCAAAATAATAGTCTAAAAAGGGTTCTTAGAAAAAAATAGGAGTCGCCACTTGGTATTGAGTTAAGGTGTACCAAGTCACCTAAAAATGTATTTTTAATAAAAAATAAATGAAACCTTTTTTAGACTACTCCAGGTCTTTGAAAATAAGATAAAAAAGTTCGGGAGTCACGGTTGAAGAAAGGGAAAGCACAGATTTGATAGAACCAAACCTCTGACACCCTTTCAATCTAACTAAAACTAGTTGCGTGATTAAGTCAAAAATTTTCTTAATTTAACTTATAAAACTTATCACATTTGGATGTTTCTACATGGATGCAGATCTAGACCTAATGGATATCGAGAGGGTCGAAATATCTCTTCAAATTTTAATTGGTGCAAATCACATTAATTGTGATGCCCAAAAGTGATTCTTAGAAGAAGTGACGAATATACAAAAATGAAACTCAAAGAAAATAAGGATTATAATATATAAATATATGTGACCTAGAGGAAAGAAATGCAACATAACGGGTATGAGGGACTAAGATTCGTGACTCAATTTTCCTTCTTATAGAGAAGATACGAGTGTGCTAAGGCTAAGAAGTCATACTCGTCTATTTCCCATATTTGAAGGGTGACTCTCCTAATCCTAGTCAAGCAAATGAACTAACCTATGTCTAATTTCCTAAATGGAATGCAAGTCTAAATGTCATATTTTGCACACATAGGGGTAAGGGAGTAATATATAGAGGAAATATCATACAAGATGTAAAAAGATCCTAAAATGAAAAACATGTATAAAATGCAATGAATATCACGCAAAAAATGTGACTCTAGTGGGAAAACGGCCTAAAGGGTCTAGCATTGGACTAGCCAATCTATACAAGTCTTCGCTAGCGTTGGACTAGTGAGAAATTAGGGGAAATGCCACAACTAGCGTTGGACTAGTGTGGTGATGCC
This sequence comes from Coffea arabica, assembly GCF_036785885.1. NCBI lineage: Eukaryota > Viridiplantae > Streptophyta > Magnoliopsida > Gentianales > Rubiaceae > Coffea > Coffea arabica. The sequence goes on from NC_092321.1 coordinate 23,781,890, forward strand.
ATGTATTTATTATAACTAAGTAAATCATATAAAACATAATTAAAACAAGTAAACATATAAAACACATAAATCACATAGCACGTAGGCATAATTTTCTAGATGCAAAACCTTAGTGAAAGCGAATAAACACATAAACACACAAGCAAATAAACGCAAATAAAAGTCTAACTATTACATTCGGGAGCCCTAACTACAATCTAAGGAGGAAATTGAAATAATAATAACCTAACTATTATATTTATCTAACTAAATATATTGTTAGTAAAAATTAAAACCTATCTATTACATAAACTAGCTAAATACATGTTTTGAGCACCTATCTATTACAACTTGACATTTTAATGCCTCTCAAATAATCATCAAAATTGAATAAAACAAATGAAACTTAAAATGAATAAGAATGACTAATTAAAGAAAAAGCACTCAAAACATGAAATTACACATAAAAATACATTGGAGCACATAAAAGAGTTTAAAATAATAAAAGAGGTTATCTCCCTTGAAGTGATGATTGGATGGAATGAAATTTACCCTATTTATACTCAAAAATCAACAAAATAATCAAGACACCAATTTTATTGTAAAGAAATGGAAATAATCATGCAATCTATCAATTAAAGCACCTAAATGAAGTATAACTAAGAATTAAAGAAGAAAAGTAACTCGTATTTAAGAAATCAAAACTGCTAGGGACCTAATTGCATAGATTAAGAAAGTTTTAGTGTCCAATTATAATTATCATAAAGATTAGGGGCCAATATTAAAGAAAAATAAAGTTTAGGGATCAAAATGAAATTAAATTAGGGACCTAATTAAAATAAATCTAAAATGTTTAGGGCTAAAACATAATTATTGAGATTTTTAGGGACTAACTTGCAATTTTTGTCACCAGAGCACTTAAGCAATTGGGCACTAGGCCATCCTCAACATTTCTATGGGCCAGAAGCCATTTGGCCCAATCGAAAGTCCAAGGCAAATGGAGCGGGCCAGTCCATCATTTTGACTCAAAATAATCCAACAAAACGGATGGGCTTTAACCCTCCAACCCAATCTAGAAACCCGAAAAATTAACCCAAGCCCACTCTCCTAAACCCAAACAAAATAACCTTTTATCCCAAATTACCTATTTCACTAAAACCCAACATGATAAAAAAATTAATTAAAATTATATCCTAAAACCAGAAAATAAGTTGCTCAAGAGACATATTTAAACATGCAAAAAATGATTAAAACAAAATAGGGGGAAAATTGATTCAATTGCAGAAGTTTTTGGGTTGTAGTGGAATTAGGCAAAAGTTAGGAGTCAAAATGCAATTTTTGGAAATTTCATGCAATCTTCTACGAAGCATCTCTGCAACTTTTTTTCCTATTCCACCCAGGTATGAATGCAAAACTCAAGCAAAACCCACTAGTTTATCAATCTAATGTGAGAACCCTGAAAATACATATATAAATATCAGTGCATATTTCATTTGTATTTTTAATTCTTTAATAAATTTTAGCAGTAAATCTAATTGTTTTTAAATAAGTGCGTAGAAATAAATTTTATGTGCATTTTAGATTTTTAATAAACTTTATTATTATCTGATCTTAAATAAGTGTGCAAAAATAATTTATTATAGATTACAAATAATTCAATTGTGCAAAACATTAGATTATTTGAATTTCTGCCAAGCTAAATTAATAATTCTTGACGTTGAGTGTGCCATTGTTTTTATTTAATTCCTTGAGTTTCAATAAGTTAATTTTAAGTATTAATAACGATAGGTGTTAAGGGGAAATTAGAATCAAGGCGAATCGTTTTAAGTCAAAACTTTTTATAATTATATTTAGGACGATACCTTTCGATACTTGAATTTTTACGAGATTAATGTACAAGTAGGCATTCGATTTATACTTGGGGTAAATTTCAGAAATTTGATTAGGATTGAGGACGTAAGTGGAACTTCGGATGAAATGTGAAAAGACCAAAATAGCCTCCTCCAATTCAAAATTCACCATGTAGCCAAGAAACGATTCTTGAACAAATGCAACTCCAAACACTCCCCAATTTCTGCCGGTTCTATTTTCTACTTCTCATTCCAGCACTTTCCATTGCTTGTGCCGACTCAACTCCACTCACAACACCTCAATATATACATTCCACCTCCCTCATCCGTGGCTTAGCTTTTCATTTCAGCAACTTCAACATTTCACAACACCATTCCAATTCACATCACTCCTTGTCTCGGTATCATCGACAAGAGCAAGAACCGAGCTGTTTAATTTCTTTTGTCCCTTTCTGTCCGCAAACTAGAGAGAGAGGAGAGAGACTAGCTGTTCATCGTCCTTTCATCCGTGAGTTGGTGAAGAGATTGAGAGCCACATTATCTTCATCCTAGTCGCAAGTTGGAGCAAGGGAGAGGAAGAGCTAGCCGGCTGCATTTCTGGTCTGCCGAGAGGAGGGAAATATTTTGCAGCTAGCCGAGGGTGTTGAGCTCCAAACTAAGGATTTAGCGAGGACTTGGACTACGATTCCCGGCTTGACCTTTGAACTTCACTCTTGGTGAGTGTCTCTGCTTGTTCTATGTCTACTTGATTAAAGTGCTTTCTTGACTTGATATGTGATAATTGGAAAATGGTTTCTGATCCATCGAAGTGAGCAGTGTGTGCTTTATCGCACTAGCTCTTTCGAGTGGTGACTTGCTTGAAATATTTTCGTGAAATATCCTGCTTGCACTTGCTAAGCATTGAGTAGGGGAATGTACCACACCTGAGGGTGGGAGGGCCTCTTATCCTATCTCAATTGCTAAAACCTTGGAATACTTGCTAAGCACTGAGTAGGGGAATGTACCACACCTGAGGGTGGGAGGGCCTCTTATCCTATCTCAAGTACTAAATCACTAGGCAGGGGAATGTACCACACCTTAATGGTGGGAGGGCCTCTTATCCTGACCTGGTAATTAAATGTAGTTGCGTCGTTGGGTGAATCCCTCGACATCCTGAATCCAACTACCATAACGTCGTTGGGTGAACCCCTCAACCAATCATCTACGGGTATATCTCAAGTATACTGCATCCTCAGTCGGTGTTCGGGCCCGGGACAGGGGTACGTACGGTGACGGGTTAGGAGTAAAAATGAGAGAATCTACATGAACTATAAGTAGTGAGAGTTGACGGAGGGTCAACTACGATGAATGTTGATCAAGCGAGGCGAATGGCTCCTGAGAGCCCCTGTATCCTACCTTGTGCTGTTATCTGCTTTTCTTAAGTGTGAAATTTAAATACTCGTTACTTGCCTTATGTGATTGCATGTTTTGGGGCACCACTGAGCTTTAGCTCACCCCACGTTCATTTGTTTTCCTTACAGGTTATGAAGTTTGAAAGAATTTGGTCTGCTTATATTTTCTATGAGTGTACTTGACCAACTTGAATTTAGATTGTGGTTTGTAATGAATTCCAGGTTAAGCATTGTATCTTTTATTTTCGATTGCCACTTGAAGCTGGAAAAGTGTAATCCCTAATTTTGATATTTGGTATGTATGTTTGTATTGGTGTGGTATGGTATGGCTTTAATCCTTGTAAGTAGCGCGTGAAGTGTTTAAGAGCCGTCGATTGGCTAACTTCAGATGCTGTTATCTTTGAAGTTAATGTGGTATTAGTAATCGATTTATTTTGGAAGAACCTCTATTGTAATAGCTTAGGTTAATCTCCGGAAGGATTTGGGTTAGTTTGCTTGCGTGAGTCCTTGCGAGAGCTGGGCAGACGGCCCGCCAACCCTCTGGTTCGCCTTAGGGGGAAGTGGGGTCGCCACAGGTGGTATCAGAGCTCCTATCGAGCTCGTGCCGGGAGAGGAATCTCGGACTGTGGGGATTGGCTCATTAAGTGTAGAACAAAAGTCTATAATTGGGGATATTAGAGATGTATGTTGGGTAGGAATCTCAAACATAGGTGATTTACTCTTGGGACTGGCCAGCCTGAGCTGTGAATTATCCTATTGCTAGATTCCTGTACTCGAGTACCAGATATTTCATTCAATGGTATATTTGCAGATTGGGAAGAATTTAGTATAGTCATTATGATGTGACTAGAAAGCATGATTAATTTTGGAAAAATGAAATGAAAGGACCAAGTCTAGCTTTTGAAAGTTATTGGTGAAGAGCCAATAGTGAGACCTTGAAGATTAGTGCCAATTCTGTTTTTGAGATGAATTTGCCATGTGGGGTGAGTTCTTGATGACATTGTGGCTTCTTAAGTTTTATTGGAGGATTATTTGGGGCTAATGTCCAACCGGATAAAGATAACTAGTTGTTAGGTTATTAGAAAAGCCAATATATGAAATGTTTGAGATCATTTAGAATACTTAAGAGCTATTGATGTACTTAAGTAATGATCATGTTATTAGATTTAATATTAGACGTGGTAGGTCTACAATCCACTAAAGTTAAGTTGAATCTAAACAAAGGGTTGAGCTATTAGCTATGTGGTTACAATAATTTGTGTAATGTTGTATTGTTTTCTTTCATGCTTATAAAGATTGAAGTTTGAGTTATGTATGAAAATATTGAATGTATTCGTGAATTGTTTGGCTCTTGAAGTTGTATGAAATTGGTATGCAATGTGACTCATATTGTGTATATGAAATTTGATGACTACGCGTCTACTTTGTTATAATGTTGAAAAAAAAAATATTCTTGAGAATTTAGAAATATCCTAGAATAGTGCAATATATATATATGAATCGAATAAAAATAAGATAGGAATATTGTGATTTGAGCAATTTGAATACATGATATAGTTGAATAAGTTACATGACTAATTAACTCTCCTTTTTCTCAATTCTCATATTGATTTTACTTACAAAAAGAATAATAATATAATAAATGTTTCTATTCTCGCCTAAATGTCTTATTTTTCAATAATAGGCATAACTAGGCTATGGATCTCCAAGTTAGAGGTAGAGGACGTGGGAGACCAACTAGGCAACACCCCGAGGGTAGTGGTGAAAGGGAACCTGAGGTCAACCCAGACCATGGTCAGGGAAACGTGGCCGGAGATTCCGTGGCCACCGCAATCAATAGAATAACTGATGTGTTAGAGCGCATGACTGAGCACCAAGCTCATGGAGCGGTGCATCAGCAAGGAGGCCCAATCGATTCTGAGGATCGGGCATTAGAGAGATTCCTGAAGTTTGGACCTCCTAAGTTCTACGGAGGGCCAGAACCTGAAGTAGCCGAATGTTGGTGGGAGAGGATCTCTGATATTTTTGCCGCCCTAAATTATCCGGAAGAGAGGCAAGTGACTTTCGCAGCATTCCAGTTTGAGGGAGCTGCTCGTTCCTGGTGGAACCTAATTAGGGTCAATTGGGACAGGAATCATATTCCTAGGACTTGGGCGAACTTCACGAGGGAGTTCAACGCCAAGTTTCTTCCACCTCTCATCCAAGAGAAAAGGGAGGATGACTTCATCAAGTGTAGGCAGGGGGCGATGAGTGTCGCCGAATATGAGATTCAATTCACGAAATTGTCCCGTTATGCTCCGGAATTGGTAGCTACGGAGCAAAGGCGTGTAAGGAGGTTTGTGCAGGGACTGAACGTGGAAATTCAGGAGGGATTAACTGCTGTTCGGATAGACACATTTGCTGATGCTGTAGAGAGAGCTCAAAGGGTTGAAGTTGCCAGAGCTCAAGTGAAAACTTTCCAGGCCAAGAAAAGATTTGCACCTAGCAGCAGTCGGGAGCCGACTTATGCAAATGCTCCACCGGCCAAAGTGGGTCGAGGAACGGGTGGAGTAAATAGTCATGGAGCACCACGAGGCGCTCTAGCGAGAGGAGCTGGTGCCGGAGAAAGAGATAATGGAGCTAACGGAGGACCAAATGGAAGAGGTCAACCTAGGAACGGCTCGCAAGGAGGTCGTGTGACCACTCCCCAGGTAACTTGTGGGTATTGTAGAAAAACTGGCCATACTGAGGACGGATGCTGGAGGAAACAAGGAAAGTGCTTGAGGTGCGGAAGTAGCGAGCACCAAATTGCCGGTTGCCCGAAAATGCAAGAAGGTGAGAATTTTGAGGACAAAATTCATTTTAAGGAGGGGAGGATGTGAGAACCCTGAAAATACATATATAAATATCAGTGCATGTTTCATTTGTATTTTTAATTCTTTAATAAATTTTAGCAGTAAATCTAATTGTTTTTAAATAAGTGCGTAGAAATAAATTTTATGTGCATTTTAGATTTTTAATAAACTTTATTATTATCTGATCTTAAATAAGTGTGCAAAAATAATTTATTATAAATTACAAATAATTCAATTGTGCAAAACATTAGATTATTTGAATTTCTGCCAAACTAAATTAATAATTCTTGACGTTGAGTGTGCCATTGTTTTTATTTAATTCCTTGAGTTTCAATAAGTTAATTTTAAGTATTAATAACGATAGGTGTTAAGGGGAAATTAGAATCAAGGCGAATCGTTTTAAGTCAAAACTTTTTATAATTATATTTAGGACGATACCTTTCGATAATTGAATTTTTGCGAGATTAATATACAAGTAGGCATTCGATTTATACTTGGGGTAAATTTCAGAAATTTGATTAGGATTGAGGACGTAAGTGGAACTTCGGATGAAATGTGAAAAGACCAAAATAGCCTCCTCCAATTCAAAATTCACCATGTAGCCAAGAAACGATTCTTGAACAAATGCAACTCCAAACACTCCCCAATTTCTGCCGATTCTATTTTCTACTTCTCATTCCAGCACTTTCCATTGCTTGTGCCGACTCAACTCCACTCACAACACCTCAATATATACATTCCACCTCCCTCATCCGTGGCTTAGCTTTTCATTTCAGCAACTTCAACATTTCACAACACCATTCCAATTCACATCACTCCTTGTCTCGGTATCATCGACAAGAGCAAGAACCGAGCTGTTTAATTTCTTTTGTCCCTTTCTGTCCGCAAACTAGAGAGAGAGGAGAGAGACTAGCTGTTCATCGTCCTTTCATCCGTGAGTTGGTGAAGAGATTGAGAGCCACATTATCTTCATCCTAGTCGCAAGTTGGAGCAAGGGAGAGGAAGAGCTAGCCGGCTGCATTTCTGGTCTGCCGAGAGGAGGGAAATATTTTGCAGCTAGCCGAGGGTGTTGAGCTCCAAACTAAGGATTTAGCGAGGACTTGGACTACGATTCCCGGCTTGACCTTTGAACTTCACTCTTGGTGAGTGTCTCTGCTTGTTCTATGTCTACTTGATTAAAGTGCTTTCTTGACTTGATATGTGATAATTGGAAAATGGTTTCTGATCCATCGAAGTGAGCAGTGTGTGCTTTATCGCACTAGCTCTTTCGAGTGGTGACTTGCTTGAAATATTTTCGTGAAATATCCTGCTTGCACTTGCTAAGCATTGAGTAGGGGAATGTACCACACCTGAGGGTGGGAGGGCCTCTTATCCTATCTCAATTGCTAAAACCTTGGAATACTTGCTAAGCACTGAGTAGGGGAATGTACCACACCTGAGGGTGGGAGGGCCTCTTATCCTATCTCAAGTACTAAATCACTAGGCAGGGGAATGTACCACACCTTAATGGTGGGAGGGCCTCTTATCCTGACCTGGTAATTAAATGTAGTTGCGTCGTTGGGTGAATCCCTCGACATCCTGAATCCAACTACCATAACGTCGTTGGGTGAACCCCTCAACCAATCATCTACGGGTATATCTCAAGTATACTGCATCCTCAGTCGGTGTTCGGGCCCGGGACAGGGGTACGTACGGTGACGGGTTAGGAGTAAAAATGAGAGAATCTACATGAACTATAAGTAGTGAGAGTTGACGGAGGGTCAACTACGATGAATGTTGATCAAGCGAGGCGAATGGCTCCTGAGAGCCCCTGTATCCTACCTTGTGCTGTTATCTGCTTTTCTTAAGTGTGAAATTTAAATACTCGTTACTTGCCTTATGTGATTGCATGTTTTGGGGCACCACTGAGCTTTAGCTCACCCCACGTTCATTTGTTTTCCTTACAGGTTATGAAGTTTGAAAGAATTTGGTCTGCTTATATTTTCTATGAGTGTACTTGACCAACTTGAATTTAGATTGTGGTTTGTAATGAATTCCAGGTTAAGCATTGTATCTTTTATTTTCGATTGCCACTTGAAGCTGGAAAAGTGTAATCCCTAATTTTGATATTTGGTATGTATGTTTGTATTGGTGTGGTATGGTATGGCTTTAATCCTTGTAAGTAGCGCGTGAAGTGTTTAAGAGCCGTCGATTGGCTAACTTCAGATGCTGTTATCTTTGAAGTTAATGTGGTATTAGTAATCGATTTATTTTGGAAGAACCTCTATTGTAATAGCTTAGGTTAATCTCCGGAAGGATTTGGGTTAGTTTGCTTGCGTGAGTCCTTGCGAGAGCTGGGCAGACGGCCCGCCAACCCTCTGGTTCGCCTTAGGGGGAAGTGGGGTCGCCACAGGTGGTATCAGAGCTCCTATCGAGCTCGTGCCGGGAGAGGAATCTCGGACTGTGGGGATTGGCTCATTAAGTGTAGAACAAAAGTCTATAATTGGGGATATTAGAGATGTATGTTGGGTAGGAATCTCAAACATAGGTGATTTACTCTTGGGACTGGCCAGCCTGAGCTGTGAATTATCCTATTGCTAGATTCCTGTACTCGAGTACCAGATATTTCATTCAATGGTATATTTGCAGATTGGGAAGAATTTAGTATAGTCATTATGATGTGACTAGAAAGCATGATTAATTTTGGAAAAATGAAATGAAAGGACCAAGTCTAGCTTTTGAAAGTTATTGGTGAAGAGCCAATAGTGAGACCTTGAAGATTAGTGCCAATTCTGTTTTTGAGATGAATTTGCCATGTGGGGTGAGTTCTTGATGACATTGTGGCTTCTTAAGTTTTATTGGAGGATTATTTGGGGCTAATGTCCAACCGGATAAAGATAACTAGTTGTTAGGTTATTAGAAAAGCCAATATATGAAATGTTTGAGATCATTTAGAATACTTAAGAGCTATTGATGTACTTAAGTAATGATCATGTTATTAGATTTAATATTAGACGTGGTAGGTCTACAATCCACTAAAGTTAAGTTGAATCTAAACAAAGGGTTGAGCTATTAGCTATGTGGTTACAATAATTTGTGTAATGTTGTATTGTTTTCTTTCATGCTTATAAAGATTGAAGTTTGAGTTATGTATGAAAATATTGAATGTATTCGTGAATTGTTTGGCTCTTGAAGTTGTATGAAATTGGTATGCAATGTGACTCATATTGTGTATATGAAATTTGATGACTACGCGTCTACTTTGTTATAATGTTGAAAAAAAAAATATTCTTGAGAATTTAGAAATATCCTAGAATAGTGCAATATATATATATGAATCGAATAAAAATAAGATAGGAATATTGTGATTTGAGCAATTTGAATACATGATATAGTTGAATAAGTTACATGACTAATTAACTCTCCTTTTTCTCAATTCTCATATTGATTTTACTTACAAAAAGAATAATAATATAATAAATGTTTCTATTCTCGCCTAAATGTCTTATTTTTCAATAATAGGCATAACTAGGCTATGGATCTCCAAGTTAGAGGTAGAGGACGTGGGAGACCAACTAGGCAACACCCCGAGGGTAGTGGTGAAAGGGAACCTGAGGTCAACCCAGACCATGGTCAGGGAAACGTGGCCGGAGATTCCGTGGCCACCGCAATCAATAGAATAACTGATGTGTTAGAGCGCATGACTGAGCACCAAGCTCATGGAGCGGTGCATCAGCAAGGAGGCCCAATCGATTCTGAGGATCGGGCATTAGAGAGATTCCTGAAGTTTGGACCTCCTAAGTTCTACGGAGGGCCAGAACCTGAAGTAGCCGAATGTTGGTGGGAGAGGATCTCTGATATTTTTGCCGCCCTAAATTATCCGGAAGAGAGGCAAGTGACTTTCGCAGCATTCCAGTTTGAGGGAGCTGCTCGTTCCTGGTGGAACCTAATTAGGGTCAATTGGGACAGGAATCATATTCCTAGGACTTGGGCGAACTTCACGAGGGAGTTCAACGCCAAGTTTCTTCCACCTCTCATCCAAGAGAAAAGGGAGGATGACTTCATCAAGTGTAGGCAGGGGGCGATGAGTGTCGCCGAATATGAGATTCAATTCACGAAATTGTCCCGTTATGCTCCGGAATTGGTAGCTACGGAGCAAAGGCGTGTAAGGAGGTTTGTGCAGGGACTGAACGTGGAAATTCAGGAGGGATTAACTGCTGTTCGGATAGACACATTTGCTGATGCTGTAGAGAGAGCTCAAAGGGTTGAAGTTGCCAGAGCTCAAGTGAAAACTTTCCAGGCCAAGAAAAGATTTGCACCTAGCAGCAGTCGGGAGCCGACTTATGCAAATGCTCCACCGGCCAAAGTGGGTCGAGGAACGGGTGGAGTAAATAGTCATGGAGCACCACGAGGCGCTCTAGCGAGAGGAGCTGGTGCCGGAGAAAGAGATAATGGAGCTAACGGAGGACCAAATGGAAGAGGTCAACCTAGGAACGGCTCGCAAGGAGGTCGTGTGACCACTCCCCAGGTAACTTGTGGGTATTGTAGAAAAACTGGCCATACTGAGGACGGATGCTGGAGGAAACAAGGAAAGTGCTTGAGGTGCGGAAGTAGCGAGCACCAAATTGCCGGTTGCCCGAAAATGCAAGAAGGTGAGAATTTTGAGGACAAAATTCATTTTAAGGAGGGGAGGATGTGAGAACCCTGAAAATACATATATAAATATCAGTGCATGTTTCATTTGTATTTTTAATTCTTTAATAAATTTTAGCAGTAAATCTAATTGTTTTTAAATAAGTGCGTAGAAATAAATTTTATGTGCATTTTAGATTTTTAATAAACTTTATTATTATCTGATCTTAAATAAGTGTGCAAAAATAATTTATTATAAATTACAAATAATTCAATTGTGCAAAACATTAGATTATTTGAATTTCTGCCAAACTAAATTAATAATTCTTGACGTTGAGTGTGCCATTGTTTTTATTTAATTCCTTGAGTTTCAATAAGTTAATTTTAAGTATTAATAACGATAGGTGTTAAGGGGAAATTAGAATCAAGGCGAATCGTTTTAAGTCAAAACTTTTTATAATTATATTTAGGACGATACCTTTCGATAATTGAATTTTTGCGAGATTAATATACAAGTAGGCATTCGATTTATACTTGGGGTAAATTTCAGAAATTTGATTAGGATTGAGGACGTAAGTGGAACTTCGGATGAAATGTGAAAAGACCAAAATAGCCTCCTCCAATTCAAAATTCACCATGTAGCCAAGAAACGATTCTTGAACAAATGCAACTCCAAACACTCCCCAATTTCTGCCGGTTCTATTTTCTACTTCTCATTCCAGCACTTTCCATTGCTTGTGCCGACTCAACTCCACTCACAACACCTCAATATATACATTCCACCTCCCTCATCCGTGGCTTAGCTTTTCATTTCAGCAACTTCAACATTTCACAACACCATTCCAATTCACATCACTCCTTGTCTCGGTATCATCGACAAGAGCAAGAACCGAGCTGTTTAATTTCTTTTGTCCCTTTCTGTCCGCAAACTAGAGAGAGAGGAGAGAGACTAGCTGTTCATCGTCCTTTCATCCGTGAGTTGGTGAAGAGATTGAGAGCCACATTATCTTCATCCTAGTCGCAAGTTGGAGCAAGGGAGAGGAAGAGCTAGCCGGCTGCATTTCTGGTCTGCCGAGAGGAGGGAAATATTTTGCAGCTAGCCGAGGGTGTTGAGCTCCAAACTAAGGATTTAGCGAGGACTTGGACTACGATTCCCGGCTTGACCTTTGAACTTCACTCTTGGTGAGTGTCTCTGCTTGTTCTATGTCTACTTGATTAAAGTGCTTTCTTGACTTGATATGTGATAATTGGAAAATGGTTTCTGATCCATCGAAGTGAGCAGTGTGTACTTTATCGCACTAGCTCTTTCGAGTGGTGACTTGCTTGAAATATTTTCGTGAAATATCCTGCTTGCACTTGCTAAGCATTGAGTAGGGGAATGTACCACACCTGAGGGTGAGAGGGCCTCTTATCCTATCTCAATTGCTAAAACCTTGGAATACTTGCTAAGCACTGAGTAGGGGAATGTACCACACCTGAGGGTGGGAGGGCCTCTTATCCTATCTCAAGTACTAAATCACTAGGCAGGGGAATGTACCACACCTTAATGGTGGGAGGGCCTCTTATCCTGACCTGGTAATTAAATGTAGTTGCGTCGTTGGGTGAATCCCTCGACATCCTGAATCCAACTACCATAACGTCGTTGGGTGAACCCCTCGACCAATCATCTACGGGTATATCTCAAGTATACTGCATCCTCAGTCGGTGTTCGGGCCCGGGACAGGGGTACGTACGGTGACGGGTTAGGAGCAAAAATGAGAGAATCTACATGAACTATAAGTAGTGAGAGTTGACGGAGGGTCAACTACGATGAATGTTGATCAAGCGAGGCGAATGGCTCCTGAGAGCCCCTGTATCCTACCTTGTGTTGTTATCTACTTTTCTTAAGTGTGAAATTTAAATACTCGTTACTTGCCTTATGTGATTGCATGTTTTGGGGTACCACTGAGCTTTAGCTCACCCCACGTTCATTTGTTTTCCTTACAGGTTATGAAGTTTGAAAGAGTTTGGTCTGCTTATATTTTCTATGAGTGTACTTGACCAACTTGAATTTAGATTGTGGTTTGTAATGAATTCCAGATTAAGCGTTGTATCTTTTATTTTCGATTGCCACTTGAAGCTAGAAAAGTGTAATCCCTAATTCTGATATTTGGTATGTATGTTTGTATTGGTGTGGTATGGCTTTAATCCTTGTAAGTAGCGCGTGAAGTGTTTAAGAGCCGTCGATTGGCTAACTTCAGATGCTGTTATCTTTAAAGTTAATGTGGTATTAGTAATCGATTTATTTTGGAAGAACCTCTATTGTAATAGCTTAGGTTAATCTCTGGAAGGATTTGGGTTAGTTTGCTTGCGTGAGTCCTGGCGAGAGTTGGGCAGACGGCCCGCCAACCCTCTGGTTCGCCTTAGGGGGAAGTGGGGTCGCCACATCTAAGACCGACAAATTCTCAACCCATTTAATTAACATAATCTCAAACTATGGTGCAAAGCTTTAGAATATCAAATAGAGAGGATTTGAATGAAGAAAAACAACAAAAAGCAAATGGTTTTGACTTTTGAATGGGACCAGACTCGGAACCACCAAGAAGGGAAAGTTGTATGGCTATAATACCAAAGCCTAACATCTAACCATCTCTAAAACTCTTTTAGCAAATCTTTAGCCATCAAAAACCAAATCTTTGAAGCAACAGAGATTACAAAAGGAGGAAATACCAGGAGCATGCATAAGGAAGAGAACTCATGCGATGAACTCAGATCTTCGCAAAATTGTGTTAAAATGACAGGAAGATAAACAAGAGTTACCTGAGAATGGTTATGCAGTCGAACGGGCGGGAGACACTTCGAGAAAATTGTATTGGTTCTTGAAACGAAACCCAAGAACTTTTGTTGCAGAAAATTTCAGCACTGACGGGGTTAATATTTTAGGCCACGATTTGAAGAGGTTAGAGATGTTTTTTCCGAATTCTTTGTGAACAAAAGTTGCTCCTCTAATGTCATAGATCACTTCAAAGACTCAATTTGAGATCGGATTTCGCTCATGAAGGAACCAGGATGATCAACCCTAGATCAAAGTTTCTTCAAAAAAAAATCTGCACTTTTTTTCTTCTTTTTCCTCTGTTTTGTTGTGAATGATAGATATTTCAAAAGATTTTATTATGTTTGTTATGATAAGAGTTTATCTGATAAAGTTTTTCAAACGTTTGTTCCTATTTTTAGGGAGAAATTTTCAAAGATAAGATTTTGATAAGGCCTAAAAAGCAAGTTCAGAAGGCTAGTTGATGTGTTTCAGCCAAAGGATTTGTTCACGTGCTTTGACTATTTCAAACATTTCGGTTTTCACAACAGAGGATAAGTCTAGATAATAAGATCTTATCATGTTGCAAACAATCCGGGAAGCATGCAAATCTTCTACGGGAAATCAGATTTCATTCTTCAAAGCACAATCTCATGAAGCCTATAAATAGAACCATTTGTCAGGCTCTTTACACACCGATTGAACGAAGACAACACTTTGAAAACTCTCTCCTCCCTCTTCTCTATCTGCTCTTCTTAATATTCTTATATTCCTGCTGGTTTTGAAATGAAATTTGCTGGTTCTACGTCCCTCTCACAAAATACAGGAAGACTTGTTTAATCCTGGAGAAACGTTTCAATACCCTGAAATAGTTTCTTAGGACAGTGCTTTCAAGCACGACTCAAGTGTTCAAGTCTTAGCATTGTTTTGGCCATTTATACTACAATCTAAGAAACTAGGGCAGCCGACAGTGTTAACACCCCACAACCATCCTTCGCAGTAGTCGCAGTCGTACTACTTTTTGCGAAACCATTTCCTGACGTATCTAGAATTGAGGTTTTTGTTGACGAAAACTTCAAAAGGTGGCAAGAACGTGTCTACTCTCTACTCGACATTCATGGAGTGGCCTATGCACTGACAGAATCTCAACCTGCTACAACCGTAAATGTCAAGATACAAGAGTCATGGCAATATGCCAATAAGGTATGTCGACATACAATTTTACAAACACTTTCTAATGAGTTATTTGACGTATTCTGTAGCTGCAAAGAAGCCAAGCAAATTTGGGAAGTGTTGGTAATGAAGTTTACCGCTGAAAACGCAACCAAACAAAAATTTGTTGTGGAAAAGTACAATCAATGGCAGATGACCGACGACAAAGAAATGAAAGCTCAGGTTACAGAATACCAAATGTTACTCGAGGAGCTAAAAAATGAAGAGATCAAGCTGCCCGAGAAATTTGCTACAGGCATGCTAATTGAAAAACTACCCGAGTCATGGGTCGACTACAAAAATAACCTGAAGCACAAGGAAGAAAATTACACAATTGATGAACTCGTGAAACACATCCTGATTGAAGATTCACTCAGGAAGGAGTTGAGAGTTGCCAAAGCAAAGGAGATGGCATTTAAAGCTAATCTGGTACAAAGCAATAACAAAAGGTACGCCAGTAAGTCCCAAAGTAACAAGTCTTGGAATCCCAACTACAAACCAAAGAATCCCAATTTTAAGAAAAAGAAAGGCAATTGCTACGGTTGTGAAAAACCAGGTCACCATGCTGCTCAGTGCAGATATAATAAAGGTGACAAAGCAACTAGTAATCCTCCTAAGGCTAATTTAGTCGAAGGAGATGAAATAATTGCTGCAGTTATCTCACAAATAAACATTGTAGCCAATGTGAAAGAGTGGGTGGTAGACTCTGGAGCTACTCGGCACATATGTGCAAATCGAGAAGTGTTTTCCTCCTATACTCCAATAGAGAATGATGGAGAGGTAGTCTACCTTGGAGACTCACGAACTGCTAAAGTTCTTGATAAGGGCAAAGTGTTCTTGAAACTCACTTCAGGAAAAACTTTGGCCCTTAATGATGTGCTGCATGTTCCAAATATTCGAGCAAATCTTGTTTCTGTGGCTTTGCTTGGAAAAGTTGGGGTGAAAGTGTCATTCAAATCTGATAAGATTGTAATGACGAGAAGTAATGTGTTTATAGGGAAATGCTATTGTAACCAGGGACTTTTTGTACTTAACATTTCCAATGTGATCAATGAGAATGCTTTTTCTTCTACTTATATTGTTGATTCAATTTCTTTATGGCATGCAAGATTAGGACATGTTAATATGAGTTATATAAAGAAAATGCAATCTTGTGGTCTAATTTCTGGTATTAATGAAAAAATAGACAAATGTGAGATATGTGCAGAAACTAAAATGACAAAGAAGACTTGTATAACTGTTCAAAGAGAAATTGAACTATTAAATTTAATCCACACAGATTTAGGTGATTTAAAACAAACTATGACTAGAGGAGAAAAAAGATATGATGTTGCTTTTATAGATGACTACTCTAGATATACTAAACTTTATTTACTTAGAAATAAAGATGATACTCATAATACCATTTATTTTATAAGTCTGAGGTAGAAAATCAACTTAACAAGAAGATAAAAAGAATTAGGCCTGATAGATGAGGTGAATATTTAGCCTTAGATAAATTTTGTGAACATGAAAGCATAATACACGAAATAACACCTCCTTATTCACCCGAATCTAATGGAGTAGCTGAAAGAAAAAATAGAATACTAAAAGAAATAATGAATTCTATGTTAGTTAGTTCTCATGTTCCTGATAATTTATGGGGAGAAACTATCTTATCTGCATGTCACTTACAAAATAGGATACCTCATAAGAAAACTGGCAAAATCCCTTATGAGTTATGGAAAAATTATAAACCTAATTTGAAATATTTAAAAGTATGGGGGTGTCTTACTAAAGTATTGTTGCCTGAACCTAAGAAAAGAAAATTAGACTCTAAAACTTCTGATTGTATGTTTATTGGATATGCTGAACATAGTGCTGCATATAGATTTCTTGTTTTAAGAAGTGATGTACTTGATTGTAATACAATTATTGAGACAAAAAATGCTGAATTCTTTGAACATATTTTTCCACTGTCTAGTAAAATTTCTCATGCCCCTGTTGTAATAAATAGAGAAATAATTTCGAATGAAAAATTAAGAAGGAGTAAAAGGCCAAGAAAAGAATTTTCTTATGGAAATAATTTTCAAACTTTTCTTGTTGATAATGATCTTTTAACATAGTCCGATGCCATTTTTTCCCCTGATTGTAAATTTTGGAAAGAAGCAATTAAATCTGAAATCGATTCTATCTTGACAAATAAAACTTGAATTTTGGTAGACTTACCTCCTGGTGCAAAACCTATTGGTTGTAAATGAATTTTTAAAAGAAAATATAACTCTGATGGCTCTATAGAAAAGTACAAAACTCATTTAGTAGCAAAAGGATTTTCTCAAAAATAAAATATTGACTATTTTGATACATTTGCATCGGTAACAAGAATTGCGTCTATTCGAGTTTTATTTGCTTTAGCTTCTATCCATAAACTTGTCATTTATCAAAATGGATATCAAGATAACCTTTTTAAATAGTGATCTAGAAGAAGAAATTTATATGTTTCAACCTGAGGGATGTATTGTATCTGGACAAGAAAATAAGGTTTGTAAACTAATTAAATCTCTTTATGGCCTAAAACAAGCTCCTAAACAGTGGCATGGGAAATTTGATCAAGTGTTGATAAAAGATGGATTCTCGTCAGTAGAAATGGATAAATGTGTATATGTCAAAATTATAAATGATCAATATGTGATAATCAGTTTGTATGTTGATGACATGCATATATTTGGTACTAGTCTAGATATTGTAAATAGTACTAAATATTTTTTGTCTTCTAATTTTGATATGAAAGATATGGGTGAAGTCAAAATGATATTGGATGTTAAAATCATAAGGAGAGATGATAGTCTAATGTTGTCACAAGAACATTATACAGAGAGACTTCTTAGGAAGTTTGAAAATTATGATGTGACACCTGTGAGTACTCCTTATGACGCTAACACTCAGTTAAAGAAAAATAATTGTGACCCAATTGCTCAATCTAAATATGCTCAGATTATCGAGAGTCTGATGCATCTGATGAATTTCACTAGACCAGATATAGCTTATGCTGTATGTAGATTGAGTAGATATACTCACAATCCCAATCGTGAGCATTGGTTTGCATTAGTCAAACTAATAAAATATTTGAGAGGTACCATGAATTTTGGTATCTTGTATAGTGGATTTTCCACTGTATTAGAGGGTTACAGTGGTGCTAATTGGATCTCTAATTCAAATGATACAAAATCCACTAGTGGTTATGTGTTCACCCTTGGTGATGGTACAGTAGTATGGAAGTCAGTCAGACAGACAATCATTGCTCGGTCAACTATGGAATCGAAATTCATAACTCTGGAGTTGACTGGTTCTGAGGCAGATTGGTTAAGAAATTTCTTAGCCAATATTCCTCATATTAAGGATCTGTTGCCTCCTATGTCTACACATTGTGACTGTCAAGCGACTATTGCTGTTGCAAAAAATAAATCTTATAATTGTAAAAGTCGACACATGAGATTGAGACATGATGTCGTAAAGCAGCTGCTTAGAGATGGAATTATTTCCATTAATTTTGTGAAATCAGAGTTGAATTTGGCCGATTCTCTGACTAAACCTGTAGGAAGAAAATTAATTCTTCAAACTACAAGGGAGATGGGACTTGGGCCAACGGTTGTCAATAGAGATGGTAACCCAACCTATATGATTGGTGATCCCATGAAATAGGTTCATATGGGTAATAACAAGTTGATATTGACTATAAAGCACTTGAAATTTAAGTCCCTTTTAAAATAAGTGATTTGACTGCTAGTAATTGTGAGGTTGAGTTTAAATACTCTTAATGAATTTATATCCCTTTAGGGAGGTGTATTTAGGGCAGTATACACTTGATAAATTCACCTATATGTGAGTGGAGTGGAGCCGCTCTTATAAAAATTTTTTTTATCGAATCTTTAGAGCGCTCATGAACAACTAGGCAGGCGCACGGCCTAAATGCGCGAAACTGCATTGAACAGCAAAATTATGGGTTTTAATGTGATTGATAAGATCTCTGTCATACAACAAGAATTATTGGTTCATAGAAAGATATTTTTCACCAATAATTCTGTAAGACATATTTTATCAATTTAAGTTTGGTTCATAGTCCAAAAGACACCAAACTGATTACATTGAGTTCAGACAAATCCAACAGATGTTTATACTCTTTTGTCCAAAATCTTTTGAAATAAGTGGGAGATTGTCGTGAATGATAGATATTTCAAAAGATTTTATTATGTTTGTTGTGATAAGAGTTTATCTGATAAAGTTTTCCAAACATTTGTTCCTATTTTTAGGGAGAAATTTTCAAAGATAAGATTTTGATAAGGCCTAAAAAGCAAGTTCAGAAGGCTAGTTGATGTGTTTCAAAGGATTTGTTCACATGCTTTGACTATTTCAAACATTTTGGTTTTCACAATAGAGGATAAGCCTAGATAATAAGATCTTATCATGTTGCAAACAACTCGGGAAGCATGCAAATCTTCTACTGGAAATCAGATTTCATTCTTCAAAGCACAATCTATAAATAGAGCCATTTGTCAGGCTCTTTACACACCGATTGAACGAAGACTACACTTTGAAAACTCTCTCCTCCCTCTTCTCTATCTGCTCTTCTTAATATTCTTATATTCCTGCTGGTTTTGAAACTAAATTTGCTGGTTCTACGTCCCTCTCACAAAATACAGGAAGACTTGTTTAATCCTAGGGAAACGTTTCAATACCCTGAAATAGTTTCTTAGGACAGTGCTTTCAAGCACGACTCAAGTGTTCAAGTGTTAGCATTGTTCTGGCCATTTATACTACATGTTTTTCTCTCTTTTCTTGTTGTTTTTCTTTCTCCCGCGCCTCCCCCTTTTTCCTCTTGTTCTCCTCTCTTTCTTTTGCTACGTTTTGATGATATTTATAAGGAAATCCAACCTCCAAACCCTCATCTCAAGGGTTGTTATGAAAGCTGACTTTGCTAGAAATTTTTGGGGCCATTGATCCATTTTTACAACTGTTTTTCTTGATAAAAATCCAGTGATGAGGTGTCCCATTGTACTGAGGGCTTGAATGGAGGAAAAATTTCAAGAAAAATGAATGGAAAATGGCCGAAAGATGCTGCTGCAAATTTTGTACTATTGCTCCTCTTCTTTGTACGAAGAAGAGGAGGAATCCAGCGCGCGTGCGTTTTCCTTCCTTTTTTTTTCAAAACAGATTTTGATTTTTGTTTTCTTTTGTTTTCTGTTTTTGTTTTATTTTTTTCTTTCCTTTTCTTTTTCTGATTTTTAAAATGATTTTTCTCAAGAAATAGAAAATGAAACAAATAAATCAAAATAAAATAAAATTTAACTAAAATGAACAAAAGTAGGAATAAAATGAAATAAAAATGCTAAAATTTTGGTGTCTACACAAATATATTGGGTTATAATGATTTATCCAATTGGAAGATATGGAGGAACATCAATGTTATCTCTATTTGTATTGATTTCTTAAATCTATTGTATCTATTGATTTCTGATCTATATATATCTGTATCACATTTATTTGATGTATTTTCTACCATTAGTGTTGATTTATTCAATGAAATGATTTTTTCTATTAGAAAAAAATGAAGATTGTGAGAAATATGGATTTTGTGGTTGATTAATTGAAAACAGATATTATGTGAAGTTAAAGAATGAATCCGAGCACAATGAATGCTTTAAGGCATCAATTTGAATTTAAAATCAATAAATAAATCCCTATAAAAAGATTTCATGTCAAATATGGATATCACTCCAAAAAGTGAGGAATTAATTTTGAAAGAAATCAATCAAATTCTTTTCAAAAAAATAAAACCTATTTTTAATTGTTTAGAAAATGATTGACTGACTTGAAAATATCAAAAAATATCTTCTACACATTATGAAACATGTAGAAAGTTAATTTTGACAGCAAGACATAATTTTTTTAAAGACTTTCAAAAGACTTTCAAAAAAATAACTTGAAGAGTGATCCTGTTATTGCCAGATAGGTTAACCTAAAGATCAGACGATGACTGAGAGATCAATGTTATCCCAACAATTAAATACAGATTTAAAGCTAGACTGTTATATGCTCTTTGGTATAAATTGATCTTGTATACCAAATCAATTATGCTAAGAACTTACCAGTGAGATCTTATGTGCCCAATAATACAATACTCTTACTCATAAGAGACGGCAAGATGTTCTTTTTTGCTGTGCATGGTTTTTTTTATTTATATGCCCAATGATACATTACTCTTACACATATACCTGATCTGTGCATTTTTTACTTCTCCTGCAGGTGACCAAGAATGAAGGTAATCACCAAGAACATAGAGTAAATTCTCATGGTCTCTCATGGTCATCATAAGCAATTAGTATTTCTTTTTTCCTTGTACATTATCTTTTCTACAAAAAGAAAAGTTTTCTTGTTTCATTTCTATATCCAAGTCAAAGGAAAAATATTTAACTCCTAGCCAAGATGTTCAATTCTGATGATTAAATTAGTTGGATGAACTTATCCCTTTCTTCTCTTATTTTTTCAGTTTGATGTTCAATTAGTTTGATTAAAATATTTTTTTGTTAGATTAAATTAGTTAGATGTTTAATTCTGATGATTCTTCCCCCCCCCCGGCGGGGTGACATGGTTTATTTTGTTAAATTTTTTTGAGTGGACTGATTTTTACATATCACTGATTAACCGAAGAATGCCATCAAACTTGTCAAGGCACATCTGGTAAAAGAATGCATCATCCCCATGGGTAATTGTAACCAGAGAATGCCAACATTAATGATATTTTGCTTCCAAAATTTCTAAACAACATAATCTTCCCTTCTTTTCTCTTCTTTTGTTTCTCTACTCACATTTTCTCATTTTTTTTTCTATACTAAACTCCCAAACTAGCCGCAAGTCTTCCTTATTAACATATATAATCTATGTGTGAATGCAATTGCCTCCAATTGAATTGCTTGCTGATGTGACGCTCTCCCATTGGCTGATTGGTGGTAGTCCTCCAATTGATTCCAATTTGATGAATTGTTGTCTCCTGATTTGTCAATTGGTGGTTGTCCTCCCAATTGCACATGAAAATGGTTATGTGGTGAGTTTTGATTGGTCAATTGTGATGAAATTTGGCCTTCTTTTTTTCTTCCCCAAAGCAATTTTCTTTTCCTTCCCCAACTGATTTTTTTTTTACTATGCTCAATTGAATTGTTTTGATTTTGATTGGTCAGATGTTAATGCAGTGTTAAGTTTAATTATCACTTTTTTTTTTAGATTGTTATCGAAAAAATGCCCTCTTTTTTTTGCGGTTAATGGTTTGTTGGTTATTTGGCGCTTTTTTTTTTCTCCAACGGATGATATTAACAAAAAATGGCCTTTTTTTCTCTTCCACCAAATTGAATCTATTTACCAATACTTTGCAATTAATTGTTAATAGCTACTTAATAATGCCTTTTTTTTGTCATCCAATGGATCGTGTTTAATTAGCGATTCCTTGCAATTTTTAGAAGAAAAAAAAGCCTTTTTTTTCTTCCCAAAAAAATTTTAATTATCAATTTTTTTATAGATATTATCGAAAAAATGCCCTGTTTTGCCATTAATGCTTCATTAATTTTTTTTGTTAAATTATATTTTTATTGATAAGAAAATCAAAACAAAGGACAAGGGACCATATTTTTCGGAGCATTTTACAAAGAATGTTCGCGCATGCTTCTTTTTACCCTCCTAACCCTGGTACTCCCCATTTGTCAAGCCGGAGTTCCCCTCTTGCTAACGTAGGAATTGCCTGATGATTGTCATAAACTCGAAGCGAGTCCTGGGTGTCCGTAACCCCGACGTTAGCCAAAGCGTCCGCCACGTTGGCCAATGCTTCATTGGTTAATTAATAATTTCACTTTTTTATTGGCTGACAAATCCTCCTCTAAATGCACGTAGGATTGTGCTAAAATTTGGCCTTTTTTTTTTTTGCCCAGCGGATCGCATTGACAAAAATTGAGCTTCTTTTTTATCTCCAACGAATTGCATCTCATTGCCAATACCTTGCAATTAGTTGGTAAAAACTAATCAATGTCAACCAATTTTGCCCTTTTTATGTTGTCCACGAAAGCACGGTTTGTTGTCGATTTTTTGCGGCTAATTCTTATTAGTACCTGATTAGTACCATCGGCTTAAATTAACCAACAAATTTTCTCCTTTTGCTTTTTTTTCCCCCTGTAACTTATGTTTGCTTGTCAAATTTTTACAATTGATTGTTAAGAATTAGTTATTGACTGATTAGTACTATTATGTTGGGTTAACAAAAAGGTTCCCTTTTTTTTGTCCTAACACTTATGTTTACCTATCAATTTTTTGCAATTAATTGTTAGCAGTTAATTAATTGCTCGTTCAATTTTTTACTATTGTCCAACAAATTATGTTTAATTGTTGGTTTTTTCTTATCATTTTTATTTGTTAATAATTAATTAATTAGTTGGCCTACGATTTTAACTATTCAAGAAAATGCATCTCTATTAATATCATCTTTGCTAAGAAAATTATCTTCTTTCGTATCTTTGCCTGGAAATTGCGCTTACCCATTACTTACTTTGATTTTAAAATGTACTTTCTGTGCATTTTAATCAAATGTATCCTCAGCCACCACTTCTGACTACTTTCGTTTGGTGGGGAGTTGTTGTATTTGATGTGAAAGTTGGGACCTCTGTTTTACTATATTACCCAGCCTTTGTCTTTTAATTTGCTCTTTCTCTCAATGTGGTTTCTCTTTTTACAATTGATTGTTAACAATTAGTTATTGGCTGGTTAGTACCAATATATTGGGTTAACAAAAAAGTTCTTTTTTTTTTGTCCTAACACTTATGTTTACCTATCAATTTCTCGCAATTAATTGGCAGTGGTTAATTAATTGCTCATTCCATTTTTGCTATTGTCCAACAAAATTATGTTTAATTGTTGGTTTTTTTCTCATTATTTTTATTTGTTAATAATTAATTAATTAGTTGGCTTGCGTTTTTAACCATTCAAAACAATGCCTCTCTATTAATATCATTTTTTCTAAGAAGATTATCTTCTTTTGTGTCTTTACCTGGAAAGTTGGGCTTATCCATTACTTGCTTCGATTTTAAAATCCACTTTCTGTGCATTTTAATCAAATGCATCCTCAGCCATCACTTCCGATTACTTTCATTTGGTGGGGAGTTGTTGTATTTGATGCGAAAGTTGGGAGCTCTATTTTACTATATTACCCAGCCTTTATCTTTTAATTTGCTCTCTCTCTCTCAATGTGGTCTCTCTTTTTTGGTTTCTTTATCATGGTCATGTTTGTAAAAATGGAGTAGCCATCACTGTGAAGTCCTGCCAAACATCACCTTTTAGCCTTGCTTTGTTCAAGGATAATCCTGTGTTTTTCCTTTGTACAATGGTTGCTAACATTGCCTGATTTGGCTTAGCAGAAATTCGGCGGCTTACCATCATGATCGGTGGTAAATGTACAGCTATTGCATTGTTTCTTCTAATCCCTTTCTGCTGCTTTTTCGCTGGACAGAAAAAAGGTTAGTAATCAGCTTGCTTCTTCTCTTGCTCTTGCTTCTTTTAGATTTTTTTCGTTGCTAATTTTCCGAATTGGTTTCAGCGTGCAGAGTTGCTATTGCTGCTGTGTTGCTATTGAGTGTCTTCCTTCAAGATCATTTTACTTAGTCTTTCTGCATGTGTTGAGTTTTTTTAAAAAATTAATTAGCTTATTACCTTGTTATTTCTCTTCTTTATCAGTTTCTTTCTTTTCTCATGCACCAGTTTAGTCCCTTTAATTTTTTCATTGCTTTTCAACCTATTAACACGGGTTTATTTTTTCCTTTTTCTCTTTCTTTTCCCTATTAGCTTTTGTATGATCGATTTTATTGTGGTACCGCCTACTCTTCTTTGATTCTACCATGTGGATTTTCTACAACCAAACAGATTAGTGTTTCTGGTTCTCCTCTCTTCCACATTTCTTTTATATTTTACCATTTAGATTTCGTCTCTTTTACTTATATTTTCTGCTATCTCGTTGGTTGCATCTTGTTTAAGTCTTACTTCTTTGACTTTTGAATTGTCGAATCTTATTTACTTCTTGCCGTTTCTTGTTTGCTCCATATACAAGGAGTTATTCTGCTCCTGTTCCTGTGCAATTACACCTGAAGGATAAAAATTACAAGCAGCCTTGCATTGCATACTGAAATAGCTTTTGTTACTTATTTTATGCATCTATTTCATTTGCTTACTGCTTATTTGTTAGCTGTTAAATTTCTTACCTTCCTGCTCATTGCTTGCTTATTAATTT
This sequence comes from Coffea arabica, assembly GCF_036785885.1. Lineage (NCBI taxonomy): Eukaryota > Viridiplantae > Streptophyta > Magnoliopsida > Gentianales > Rubiaceae > Coffea > Coffea arabica. Next base: position 23,806,855 of record NC_092321.1, read on the forward strand.
TAGGTTAGTATTTTGCAAACCTGTTCCTTTTTTTTGTTAATTGGTAAAATTTTGCCTTTTTTATGTAGTCCTTTGACATTGTACACTTTAAACAATTAAAGTGAATGGGTAGAAGTTCTACTCACCGCAAAAGGTATGCAGAAATGCCGGGCATAGAAAAAAATGAGCTTCTGCGCCGTCGAAGAGAAGATAGGGCCGCCAAGAAAAAAGAAAAGCATTTTCTCTTGTGTATTCGTAAGGTTCCACTTGGTTATGTAGAAACAGATGTTTCTTTCCCTGAAACACTCACTGTCCCGTGTGATAGTGGAAAGCAACTTTTTATGCATGGCCAAATGCTAGAAAGTGGGGGTTTTAAGAACGGCCAAGATAACGTCAGTGTTATTGCTGAAGTGTTACAATACATGTCATCTCATGAGTCTGCTTCCTTTAATCTTCATAGTCATTCTACTTCCTCTTCTAGGGAAGTGCATTCTGCACCAGCAACAGGTGTACTAGGAGGTACTATCAGTGTTACCCATTCCTAGCCTTTTTCTTCATGTCCAGTTCTTACTTTTGAAAACATCTTTACTCTCTTCTCCACGGATTGAACCTTCCATATTGTTGTTCTGTGCAAGTAAGTAAACCTTATTTTGAGACCTGCAGAACATCTACTCATTGATACGGCTAATCTTAGGAGCTATCAACCTACATCCCTCCATGAAAAAAGGAAAAGCTTAGGCTCCTGTTCTTTACAGCTCCGTCTAATCTTCATCTATTTAACAAAAAGAATAGGAGCTCTGCCTCTGTAACAATGATTGATAAACTAACAAATTCTTTGGAAGCTCCTTACTGAGATAAAAAGATCTTACCTATGAACAATCTTTTTGAATATGTGATTGAATATTGTCCTTTTACTGATTTTTCCATGAATTCTAAAAAGCTATATTCTCCTCTTCATGAGTGCCAAAGTTCTGGAACAAAAACTGCTTGCTCTGAACCTCTTATGTTGCCTGACCAAACAAGCAGCTTTCCTCTTCTGTCTGATGGAACCATGCAACACTTTTGCACTGACAAACAAGTTTTACCTGATAATGAACTTTTTGAAAATATCGTTAAGTTCTCTCCTTTTCCTGATCCTTACATGGACTTCGGAAAAAATCAACTTGTCTTGAATGATATCCATAGAGAATTATATCTGCAAAAAGAAACATCTATCTCTAAGAAACAATCTTCTACACCAGCATCTACTTCTCAAGGTATTTATTCCTTTGCCTTTTTTCATGTGATTGTTGATACTTTTTTGGCTGCCCTGTCCACTTAAATCCTCTACAAAAAAATATATTTTTTGGTTCTATTTGGCTAGAACTTTCATACTTTTCTCGCTCTATTGACTGTACACAGTCAAATGCCCCTGAACTTTTTTATTCAAATCGTTTCTTTATATAGTTGCAGAAATCTCTTCTGTTCAACATAGAGAGTCTAACAAGTCTGCTAAAAAAAGTGGTCTTCAAGGGAAAAAAAAGGCACCGTCGTAGTTCTTCAGTTCTCCTATCTAAAGATCAGCCTTCTGGTCAAAATCATGATTCTCATGAACGTGTCAGGAAGCAAACTTCGAGTTGGCTTTTTATTTCTCTTTCACTTTCTATAGCTTTCCAGATTATGTTATTAATTAGATTAATAGAGGTGCGACTTAGTGCACTTCTCAGCTATAGTTTGGAATTAAATGTAGCGAGGCCCTGTAGAGGTCGTCAACAAGGTCTTTTTCAGCTTGATAAGATCCCTCATGAAACCATTACCCTACTAGATGCTCCTAATTGTGAACATTGTAGAGCTAAGAGGTTCTATTTGGAACCTCCTAGCTTTTGTTGCTCTGGCGGAGAGATCTCTATAGTGATTCCGCCGATGCCTTATGATCTTAAGCGTTTGTTTATTGGAAATGATGAAGAAAGCGCTCACTTTAGAAATAATGTTTGAACCTATAATAATAACTTAGGATTTACGTTCCTTGCTGCAAGATATGACCCAGAATTGACCAAAAATATGAAAGGTGTTTATACCTTCCGTGTTCAAGGCCAAGTCTATCACTTCCTCAATGGTTTGACGCAGCCAGGTGATAAACCATCTGAAATTTAGTTCTACTTGTTTGACACTGATGAGGAATTAGCAAAAAGAACTGGAAACTGTGAAAAGTTGCGCGAAAGCACATTAAAATTGCTTATGCACATCCTTTTGAACAATCCTTACACCAAATTCTTTAAAAGCCTTAGGGATATACCAAACCTTGATAGCTATAAAATCATACTTAATTATTACCCTGGTTTAGACCAGCGTGTCTATAACCTATCATCTGCCTTGCAAGTTGCTACCATATGGATTGAAGATGAAAATGAATCAGAAGACAGGAGTGTTCATATTCAGGTTTATACTCACTCACATACCAGCCATAGGATTAATCATTACTATGGCTGTTATGACCCTCTACAGTATCATATTCTTTTTCCTCGAGGTGAATATGGATGGCACAATGGTATTAAAAGACTATATAAGAGGAAAAGAAATGAGGACTCCTGTAAGGATGATTCTCACATTGATCCTTTTTTTGTTAATGACCTTTTGCACTTAATGGACTTAGAATGCAGAGGCAAGTAAATCACTTACTGCTTCTACACTATTCAATATTAAACTTATAACATCTTCTTCATCGATCGAATAATATTTGTGTCTTATATAGCTGTTGATCGAGGGAAGAGTGAGGTAGACACGGTATCAGCTAGAGAGTATTATTGTTACAAATTTCAAATAAGAGATGATGATGAATCGATGCTATTGCACTGCCTTAGGCTTCTGCAGCAATTTTCTGTTGATTCTTATTTGAAGATAGAAACTTCAAGGCGACTTCCATAGGCATCAACAAAATGTAATAAAATCGAAGATCCTTCAAGGAGTGTTGGACGGTGTTTCTATAGGCCAGTCTGAAGGGTCTAAAGTTGGTCGTAAGATAGTGCTCCCATCCTCTTTTATAGGTGGTCCGAGAGACATGAGATGGCGATATCTTTATGCAATGGCGCTCGTTCAGAAATATGGTAAACCTGATATTTTTCTTACCATGACCTGCAATCCAGCATGGAAAAAAATTCAGGACAATCTAACGTATCATGAGAAGCCGTAGGATAGACCAAATCTTCTAGCCAGAGTTTTTAGAGCTAAATTTGAGATGCTTAAATCTGAAATTTTGAATAAGCAAATTTTTGGTGAGGTCGCAGCATGTGTCTATGTTATTGAGTTTCAAAAGCGTGGATTTTCCCATGCTCATTTACTCCTGATCTTAAAACCTCAGTCCAAGTTGCTTAATCCAGAATCATATGATAAGGTAGTGTGTGCGAAATTACCTGATCGTGCTTGCTACTCTCACTTATACAATCTTGTTGTCAAGCATATGATCCACGGCCCTTGCGGAGATATGGATAAAACTTGTCCTTGTATGAAAGACAGTGCCTGTAAAAGTCATTATCCCAATGATTTTTGTCTGCATACAACTCATGCTGAGAATGGTTACCCACATTATAGAAGAAGGGATGATGGCAGAAAAATAAAGGTCCGAAGGTTTACTCTCGATCACAGGTAGGTTGTGCCTTACAACCCATACCTCCTTGCTTTGTTTGATTGCCACATAAACGTCGAGATCTATTCTACTATAAAGCTGGTGAAATACTTGTACAAGTATGTATTTAAAGGCCATGACTAGTCTCCTTTAAGGTTGTAACCGATGGCAGTTCTCCTGATATTGATAAAATTAATGAGTTTCAGAAGGGTAGATATATTTCGCCTCCTGAAGCTTTTTGGCGCATTTATGAATTCCGTCTAAATGAGATGACTCCGTTTGTTTATACACTCTAGGTTCACCTTCCAAATCAGTAGTTTGTTTCCTTTGATAAAAACTCAGATCTCTTGCTATTATTAGCCAAAGTTGATTTTTCAAAACCCATGTTAACTGAGTTTTTCAAAATGAATGCAACGAATGCAGTAGCTGAAAATCTTAAATGTTTCTATAGATATTTTCCTCAACATTTCGTTTGGACTGCTAAGTATAAACACTGGACAGAAGGAAAACATCGAAAAGTGATAGGTAGACTTGTCAGTGTTAGTCCAACAAAGGGAGAGCGATATTATGTACGCCTTCTCTTAACTCATGTTCCTGGACCGACATCATTTGATGATCTCTTAACTGTCAACAACGAAAAAATGAATTCGTTCAGAGATGCTGCTTTTGCACTTGGTCTGTTACAATCTTATTCATATATAGAAGAGACACTTGAAGAAGCTGTTGCATTTCAGATATCGTCTTCACACAGGCTTTTATTTGCCACTCTACTGGTATATTGTTCTCCAACTAATCCCAAAATGTTATGGGAAAAGTGTGAACCAAATTTCTCTAGGGATTATGAAAAACATCAGCAATATCATCTATGCTCTCCTAATGAAATTAGGAGAGTCAGTTCTGACTGATATTAACAAATTACTTGAGCAGATGGGTAAAAATATTACTGACTACCAATTGGTGCCACGTGATCTCATGAATGCATATAGCACGTATCTGACGAAGGAGGTTGAGTATGAGAGAAACATCAGCGTACCGCCAAAGGATATATTGCTATCTTCCAAAGTAAATTCTTAGCAGAAATGTGCTTAAGATTTAATCCTGCAAGCATGTTTCTCTTCACTTAGCCATTCTTTCTTTATTGATGGCCTGGGGGGTACCGGTCAAAAATTTTTGTACTGGTCGCTCCTCGCTACTTTGAGATCACAAGGTCATATCGCCATTGCAGTAGCAACATCTGGAATTGCAGCATCTATCCTACTTGGAGGAAGAATTGTACATTCAAGATTTAAAATATCCCTTGATTTTTCAAAGAGCAAAACTTGCCAACTTAGCAAGCAAGGTAGCGTTGCAAAGTTGGTCTCTGAATCCAAATTGATCCTGTGGGATGAGACTTCAATGGCCAGACGAGAAACTGTTGAAACATTTGATGATTTACTTAGAGATATTATGGAATCTAACCTGCCTTTTGGAGGCAAAGTTGTCGTCTTTGGTGGGGATTTTCGACTAACACTGCCTGTAATTGAGCAGTCAACCAAAGAAGTCCTTTTGCAGTCATGCCTTCTTAATTCTCCACTATGGCCTCGGCTTCATAAACGAAAACTGACAGAAAACATGCGAACTATATTAGATCCTCAGTTTTCAGAATTCTTGTAAAGAGTGGGCGAGGGAAAGGAACTTGTTGACCTGAATGAGGAGATAACTCTGTCCGGAGATTTAGTCATTCCTTATTACAATAAAGAGGAGTCTCTAAATAGGTTAGATAATTCACTATTACGCTGCCATATCTGTCTACTTTTTTACCTATATAATTTCTAACTTAGTTCTTCTATTAACAGGTTAATAAGTTGTGTTTTTTCAGATTTAACTCTCTATTCTCGGGGTCCTTATAGTAAGATCAATAGGTGTATTCTTGCTCCTAAAAACAGTTCAGTTGATGAGCTAAATGATATACTGATTAGGAGATTTCCTGGAAAGCTTTATAGTTACACTAGCACAGATAAAACTATTGATCAGCGGCACCAAAATGATTATGAGAATTTTCTTAATTCTCAAAATCCAAAAGGACTTCCTCCTCACAAGTTAATGCTGAAAGAAAACTATCCAATTATATTGATGAGGAATCTTAACCCTCTAGAAGGCCTCTGTAATGGTACTAGACTCATATGTAAAGAACTTGGCCATCACACTATTTCTACTGAAATTATTTTCGGCCAGCATCAAGGAAAAAGAATCATTATTCCAAAGATGCCTCTACAGACTCCTGATAATGAAAAGAATGGCATTGCATTCATAAGAACGTAGTTTCCAGTCTGCCTTTGCTTTGCATTGACCATCAACAAGTCTCAAAGACAAACTCTCGACTATGTTGGCATTTATTTATGTGAACCTGTCTTTTCTCCTGGACAGCTCCATATAGCTCTGTCCAAAGCCAGAACTTCATCTGCACTCAAGATTCTCATTGTTCCAGGGACCTTTGATGGTACAAAAATAGACTGCAAAACTAGAAATGTTGTATTCAATGAAGTATTTGAGTTCAATTAACTGTATATGTCTCTTACATTCAAGTATATCTGGATAACCCCATCCCTTACTGTACTTATTAATGAAACTTCATCCATAGACCACTTTCCAGATTATAAATCTTTTGCCTTCTTTTTTTTGTAGGATGGCTAACATGTTATCAATCAGAAATATCGCTCCTGATATGAAAAATTGGTGTTGTCTTGTAACTGTTCAAGAAAAGCAACAAGTTACTAATTCAATGGGAACACCGACCAAGAAACAAAAATTGATCTTCTATGACTCGGAGGTTGTGTTTTAGAACGCTTTTTCCAAGCATACCAATTCTTCAATTTTACACTCGATTTAACAAACTGTTTCAATTGATCTTCTTAACAGGGTTCCAAAGTAGAAGGCATCATTTTCAATGCTGACATTCCTAAGATGAGTCCTATTCTTCAAGTTTATAGAAAGTACAGGATCTCAAATACTGATGTCAGAAGTATTCCATCAAAATTTCAGACATCTGAATTGACTATGCAATGGGTGATCACTACTAGGACTATTATTGAAGAAGTTAGTAGGGAAGAAAATATTATGCCTGTTAAATTTGACTTCACAAAGTTTGCAGATTTAGCTCAATACATGGATGACAGAAGCAAGTCTGTGGATGAGTTTTAACTACCTTCGACTTACAAGTCTGGGCTCATCAAACTGATTATTGCTTTTTCGAGCTACCTTTGCTGTCTTCATAGACGTTCTGGGAGTTGTTATCAGTTCATTGGAGAAGAAAACGATAACTAGGAACTCCAAACAGTCAAATGTTCAGAAATTTGTCCTCCTTAATGAAGAGTAGGCATCATCTTTTTATAATCCTGCCACTGCTTTCTTGTTATTTTTTGTCATGATCTTTGTTTCTTCGAATGCTACCTTATATGTCAATATCAATATTAGGTCTCCAACAGTGATGCTATCTTTGTGGGATGACTTTTTGAACAATGAAGGACAGATTTTATTGAATAACATTCAAACCTATCCTGTTGTTATCGGACGAAGATTAAAAGTTAACAACTATAACGGTTCGTTAAAATACTGCCCTTCTGTTTAATAACCCTTATTTATTTATTTATAAAACTTGCCAATGGTGCCTGAAATCTTTCACTGTTGTTCATTCTGTAGGAGTTTTACTCTCTACCTGGATTGATTCTGCACTTCTTGTTGACCCACCCATACAGGAAGCAAGAGAACTGAAGAATTGGTTCAATGCCTTTTCCTTCGCTTCTTTCATAAACACACAATATAAGCTATTCTCATTTCTTTTTCCTTGTTTTCTCATTTCATCATTCTTTGTGTAGGGCAATGAGAAATACTAAATTGATTGCGAGCCTCATTGAAACAAAGACTTACATTAAATACAATCCTGAACTCTTTTTGAAAGCAGACCAGAAAACTACTTTAATTTGTAATGTTTCTCTGTCACAGAAGGTGCTAAGACTCTTTTGCTATTTATCCACTTTTCTTAAAATTGCTCATGCATATTTAGCTTCTGATCTTATATCTGGTTACCTTTTAGACTACACTGGTCAAGGCAAAAATCTTTTTTGAACACATTTTCCAGAAATATTGGTATATGAGCTGTGAAAAATGTAACCGTGCTACTGCAGCAGACTACGGGATTGAGTTTACCTGCAATTTATGCAAAGAGAAGAGCCCTGTTGTGCCCAGGTGCTATATTATTAAATCATCAGCATTAAATTTACTTGTAAATTGCACATGATTTCACCATACTTCAGTCTATTAACTAATACACTATATGTTTACTTTTCAGATGTCGGTTCGACATTGATTTAAGTGATGATAGTGGAGTTATACCAGCCTCCGTCTTTGGAGACCTGCAGAGAAGTTTCTCACATTCACCGCCCTTGAAGCAATGAATCATTTTAACCAGGTTATTTTAGCTTCCTGTAATTGTTAATGAAAGCAGCATTCTACTCTCAATTCTCATTCCTTTTTGTGTTTCCTGTGGAATCACGAACTTCTGCTTGAGTTTGTTCACAACAGCTTGAAAACAAAGACATTTCTGATTCATATTAAACCAGTCCACACTCAGTTAGCATATGCCAAGCAACGTTATGCGGTTTTACATTATTCTGAACTTGAACAAGAGATTGATTCTGCTCAATTAACAGAACAACCAAATACTTTACCTATCTCAGCTGAACACAAAACTGAGACTGCTCAGCTGCTGACGCCAGGTTGGTTGACATAGTTAAAATTTTAACAAATAATTTCATATCTTACCAGCGTATTCAACTAACCTTTGTCCTCGTAGGATAAAGTAGCTCTGGTTCAAAAGCTCGCCTCCGCCTCACTGATAAGTTTGATGAAGCAGAAACTGCTGACAGTGATGACTTTCAGACTACTACTGAGAATTCCAACAAAAGGACAAAATTGGGATGAATCACCTTTATTCCTTTTTGGACCACTGGAATTTGGATATTTTTTGCCTTTTTCATCTACACTTCTATATGCAAAGAGCAGATTGTTTGTTACTTTTGAATGTGCTACTGCTATATTTGTAAGCCCTTGGCTTCTGTGTGTGGCCATCTGTTAAACAGCTTTTGCATGATCATTTAACATTGATGATGATTTTTGTATCAGTGTTCCTGCCAGCCCTCCAAAGATGAACTGCAATCTTCCATCTTGGATATCACAGAGATTTTTGCAGAAATCTTTGGATTTCTGGCAAGAAACTTACTTTGTGCATCGTGTCAGCTTTAAAATTTATATAATTTGGAGTGTTTTTTTGTTTCTTTTCATCTTTTTTTATGCAAATATTGCCATCAATTCTTTAAACCTCTAGCTATGTATGTACACTTCTTTATTTATTACACGTACCACCTTCTTTGGTACATAAAGATTATAAATTCAGCTCATGTTGCTTCTGTATAGACTGATTCCTTGACTGCATATATGACAGACATGACAAACGCATGGTTATTTATAAATTCACCTTCAGCCAATATAAACATTGCAAGTACACAGTAGATATTGACTTTATATTGTGGTCAGATGACACCTCACACCTAATAATTAACATTGAATGGTCTTTGCTATTAACCATTCTTTACCATCCTCTGCTGCAACCAATAAATTTCTTCACTTATGGTACAAAACAATTCTGCAATCAACATTAGAAGCAATAGAAAAAATAAACCTTTTTTTGCATTCATCCATTCTTTGCACTCACACGCAACTACACATATGCATACACATACATATACATATATATGTATGTATGTGTGTGTAAGCGTGCATGTGTCTGCATATATATATACACACTTTCCTGTTTACAAGATCATCAGCTAAAACTAACTACCATACAATTGCACAAAACGCGTGTCTGCTTAAAGGACTGCAACAGCAAAGCTGTTTATCTGTGCTTCTAAATCTTAACAAGATGAAGTTGCCTTGCACTCACATACTTCCTTGAATTGATGCCTTCTTTTTCTGAGCTTCTTGAACCTTTCTTCTATTAGTTCAATGTCGGAAACAAGCTCTACAACAGCACCAAATCTTCATCTCACATATGACAATTTAACAGCTTGTTGTTTTCTTCTCAAGTGCATCCATAGAGGACAGGTTCAACCTTTCTTTATGCACATCTAAATGATCTAATTCAAATGTTTACGACAAAGACTTTATCAACATTATCTATATTCTTCATGTTCTCCAGATATTACCTTTTTAATTTGAATTATTACTTGCTCAGCACCAATCCAGCAGAATTTTTCTCAGAATTGGACTGCAACAATGGCCTATAATGGTCATTGACCATTCATTTGGAGAAGGTTGGGATGATTTCTGCGAACACAATACCGTTAAAAGACATGATATGCTATTACTTCACTATGCTGGAAGTCTAATATTTGATGTTATTCATTTTTCTGAACTACAAACACAGGTTTACATGTGTTGGACAGCTCCCTTGCCAAATCTTTTGCAGACAAGCTATTTTACTTTGCAAGGTTCCAGCACCATTCTTCCTATCATATATTCTGATATATACAATATATTACTTCTAATTCAATACATACTTCGTAATTATTGCTAATAACTATTCAGGCACTAGGCAGCAGCATGTAGCTTCCTCAATGCAACCAGATCTCTGTCAGAATTTATCCAATTCTGTGTGCTTTTACCAAATTTTTCATTCAGCAACTCCAAACAACTTGGTGAACTAATTCGTCCTTACCTTCGTTTTTTTAATCTATTTGTAAGAAACCTCCTTCTCATTCTACATACATTCTAATTTTAATCTATTACTATCAGCAAATTCCACGCTTTGTTGATCATTTCATAAATGGCAAAAGAACTCCCACGTTGCTTATCAAAACTGGATATAGAAGCACTCAGATTGGTGTCAAGCATAAACGCCTTCAGCGAAATTGGAGAACTTTCATTCTTGAGCACCAACTGCAGCATAATGAAATCCTTGTGTTTATTCCAGAATCAGAAACTATCTTCACAGTTTTAATCTTTGATGATACCGGTGTTGAAAATTTTTTTCCATGGTATCTCCGTCCGTTTACTTGTTAGTCCAACGCTAGTAAGAACTTTTAGAAATGGGTTAGTTCAACGCTAGACCCTTAAATTGTTCATGCGTTAGATTCATTTTTGTGTGATATTCATTACATTTTCATGCATATTTTATTTTTTAGGATTTGTCTCATTTGCATGATATTTTCTATATATTATCTTCTACCCCCTACCCTCTATATGTGTTAATCATGTTATTTAGAATTGCATCTCATTTAAGTTAGTTCATTTGCTTGTCTATGTTAGGAGAATTATTCTTCAAACATGGGAAATGGGTGATTATAATTTTTTAATTTAAATACCCCATCGATCCATGTATAAGAAAATTATGTCACGAGTTTTTGTTTTCCGTACCCATTATAATGCATCCCTATTCTTTGATCACTTATATCTATGTATATAATTTAATTTTCTTTTCTTTTCATTAAATTTCATCATTCGCATATTCGTGACCCCTTCAAGAAATTATTTTGGTTTTCACAAGTAATGCGATTGGTATCAATTAAACCCTTGAATGGATATTTTGTCCCTTTCGATATTTTAAATTTGCATTCATGTAGAAAACATCCAAATGTGATAAAATTAAGGGTTAGATTAAGAAAATTTTGACTAAATCTCGCAACTAGTTTAGACTAGGTTAAAAGGGTACCTTAGATTTGAGTTAATCGAACATTTGCCTTCCCTTTCTTCAATCGTAACTCCCGAACCCATTTTCTCTTGTTTTTCAAAGACCTGGAGTTGTCGAAAAAGGTTTTATTTTATTTTATTTTATTTTTGTCAAAAATATTTTTCGGGTGACTTGGTACACCAAAACTCAATACCAAGTGGCGACTCCTATTTTTTCTTAAAAACCCTTTTAGACTAAATTTTGGACTCAGATTGTCGCATTCTTTAAAGTTCTATTCTAGGTCCTTTTTTACTTATTTTTAAATAAATCACATCTTTTATAAACACCCTCGTATTTTTTCCATCGCGAAAAATGGGGTGTGACAATGAATAATAACAAAAGATAACAAAGATAAGGGTAAATTTGAAAATAAATAAAGTTAACACCAAGTTAACTAATTGCACAGACTTTATTATTGTAAAAATATGTATGTGTGTGTATATATGTATGTATGTACATATATGCATGTACATGCAGTGACGGAGCCAGGATTTTTTTGTTGGGGGGGCCAAAATTTTTTCCTAATAAAATTATTTTAATATATTATGTTCAAAATAATTTTCTTCTATTTAAATATATGACATCTAATAATATCAAATATTAAATTTAATTATAAAGATATATCTATTCATAAATATGTGGTACAATCATAACAAAAATTAACAAAAAAAAACCTTTGATTAAATATCTTATAACATTACAAACCATCCAATTTGCACATCATGAAAAAATGCTCTCCAATATGTCACCTATGCAATAGATATATATATAACCATGTAATATAAATGTAACTATTTTCAATTGAAAAAGATAAAAATTATATTAACATACTTTGAAATTTCAACATCTTTTCTTAGAAGTAAATTGAGCTCTACGTTCTTTCATAGAACTAAATTCATCTATGATTGAATCACTGCTAAATTTTTCAGCAACTTCCTTTTCTATATACACAGTTAAACAATCATTCAAGAAATTATCTTCCATCTTGTTTCGGAGATTTGTCTTGATTATTTTCATAATTGAAAATGCCCGCTCTGTAGTTGCAGTTGATACAGGAAGAGTAAGAACAAGTCTAATCAATCTGTCAATAAGAGGATACATCACTGATTTTCTTGTCTTCACCAAGCCTTGACATAACTCATGAATACCAGATAATTCTTGCAATTCAGGATGATTTGGAATGTCAAGCTCAAAATGTTGAAGTTCTATTCTTAGACGTACTAGTTCTTGCTCCATAAAATCATTCGGATAGAACTTCTCTGCAAGTTTACAAATATCATCAATCTTGAACAGCATAAATCCATTTCTAGGATCTAAAGCAGTGCTCAAAACAAGCAATTCCACGGTATGATCATTAAACCTGCTATGTAACTCTTGCAATTGATAATCAATTGTTGCAATAAATATATCCACTCGATAATAATGCTCCACACTAATCTCATCATGATGACCACGAGATCTACCACGTCTTGCAATATATTGAGCATTCATATCCGGGATATCAATTTGATGTTGCTCACAAAATAATTTAACTTTCACCAAGAAATCATTCCATCCCGAATCTCGAAAATTCTTCAGTAGCTTTGTTGTGCTTGAGACAAGATGCATTCCATTCAAAATATCTTGAGATTTACGTTGCAATGCCATACAAAGATGATGAGTGATTTCCATAATGTCTTTCATAAGATGCAATGTGAAAACAAATCCAAAGGATAACAACTGATTCAAAGCAAAATTAGCATCTCCACGTTGAGAGTATGAACCTCCATCTGCTGCAATGTTACTTAAAACCACACAAGTAGCATTGAACATTTTCAGTAAACTAGAAATAGAATCCAAATGAGAACCCCAACGAGTATCTCCAGCTCGTTTTAAAGTGCCAATTTGATTAAGCCCCCTTCCAGTTTCAAGTTCACCATTAGCAATCTTAGTAGCAATTTCAATTGCTTGAGCCTCCTTTAATTCATCATTACGTTTGCTAGATGCAGTAACAATGTTGATAATGAAAACTAAATTGGAGAAGAATTGGTGAACAGAAGCTACTTCTCTAGAAGCTGCAACTAAAGCAAGTTGAAGCCTATGGGCCAAACAATGAATGTAATAGGCATATGGACATTCATGGCAAATTAAAGCTTGCAAGCCATTCCATTCACCTCTCATATTACTAGCTCCATCATACCCTTGTCCACGGATGTTATGAATGGCCAAATTATGTTGAGAGAGAGTAGAAAAAATAGCTTCCTTCAAAGTTAAAGCCATAGTATCACGGACATGAATAACACCAAAAAATCGTTCACAAATGCATCCTTCCTTATCTACATATCTCAAAACAAGAGCCATTTGCTCTCTTTTGGACTCATCACGAGCTTCATCAACTATAATGCAAAATTTTGAATTTCCAATCTCTTGGCAAATTTCTTTTCTAACCTTATTGGAAAATATATAAAGAATCTCCTTTTGAATTTCAGGAGATGTATAGGAGGCATTGGATGGAGCATTTTCTTGAACAACACTTGCAACCTATCCATTAATAGAGCATAATTATAATTTTATAAAGATAATAACTAAATGGAAGCATATTATGAATTAAAAAGATTTCTTTCAAGCATGCATATTATATAAATTCAAGAAAGAATGCAAAGCTGGAAGAAAATCACTCTTACCTTATCATTATAAGAAGCCAACAACTTAATAAGTTGATGAAAGTTTCCACGATTAAGAGATTTTTCACTCTCATCTCGTCCTCGAAAGGCACAACCTTGAAATGCAAGCCATCGAACTACATCAATTGAAACTTGAAGCCTTAATCGATTAATCTCAACTTGCTCAAAACTTTGTTTCTCAATGAAAGTTCCAATGTGTTGAGAAGCATTCATCAAATCATTGCAGGCTTTTACAGCAATTCTATGAAATGAGTTAGGATTTTTCCCCACATGTCGTAAGAAAGCACAATTATCTCCATTATTGACCTTCTTCCAATTCTTAAAGCCACCAAGAACAAATGCACTTAATTCAACTCGTCCATTCGGCTTACTAAATAGATAGCATGAAAGACAAAAAGTAGCATCAATTGATGGAGAATATTCAAGCCAAGATGGAAACAATTCAAACCAAGAGCTACAAAAATGACGAGCATGTTTCTTTGAACCACTTGAAGGGTAATTTTCATGCTTAACTTGATATGGCCCCCAATTGATATAAGCTCGACGAATTTCATCTTGTTGATTAAGAGGATAGCTCCATATAGGTGGACGTTTTCCGGGATCACGCTCCAAAGAAGCAATATCAATCTTTTCAAGTTCAACTCTTTGAATTTTTTTGGGAGGTTCAACAACCAAACTCTCACTAAGAATAGATGATGGAGTAGCATCACTCTCCTTGTGCTTTTGATCTTCAATAATTTTTCTTTTAAAAAATGCATCAATTGTTGTTGACTTAACCATGGAGAATAAATTTCAAACCTGAATTTAATTCACACTTCATAAGTTATATACAACTCTAGCAAATTATCATAATAAATTATACGTATGCCAAATTAATATTATATATGCATTATATTAGTATTTCTTTGAACCACAAATAGAGTATGGAACCACAATTTTAAATGATACACACTTATTAAACAATAAAATACTTTATACATGTCAAATTATATTTCTTGAGAAAAATATACTACCAATATAGTATAATATCACAATTTTGATACTAGAAATGTATTTTACAGGAGCATAAGATAATTGGAAAGAGGAAAAGATTAAATTTCATAATAAATTAATTATAAAAGGAAAAGGTTTAGTACAGGCACCAGAGAATGGAGCCAGCCACTTCACTTCAAGTTATTGGATTCTACTTTCTAGCACCAAGTGACCAAGCCACGGAAGCCACCAATGACCAAACGGTCCAAACCAATCATGGTGTGAATCACCCTTGAATTTTGATGAATCTTCTTTGAATCTTTGTTGTATTCTTCTCCAGACTCCAGTTCTCCTGTCTTCTTGCTCTTTTCACTTTACTTTTGTGTCTACCCACAATCAAGTGCCACCGTGAAAGAAAGAAAGAAATGAAAAGTCACCCTCTGACCCACACTTCCTTTTTGATCCGCATATCAGAAAAGTGGGCAAATAGCTTCCTTTGTAAGCTTTTCTTAGAATACTAAAGATAAAATAATTTTTTTTAAATCTTTTATCCATTGGGCTAAGTTATATATAGTTGTATATGGGCCAATAAAATAATTATTTTTGTTTTAGCCCATTAACAATTATGAATTGGGTCATGATATAAACTCTCATAATATAAACTAAAATTGTAAAAATTTAGGGGGGGCCAATTTTATTTTACACACAAATTTACATATTATGAATTAAAATTTTCAAAACTTAGGGGGGGCCATGGCCCCCCTCTGCCCCCCCTTGGCTCCGTCATTGTGTATGTGTATATATATATATGTAAGAGTACGTGAATGACTTATTCTATTCTTTAAAATTACAACTTACCCATGAATTGTAACATTTTCTGCAACAAAATATACCTACAGAAAAAAATAACACTAAATTTACTTCCCGTCTTGCTCGTTAAGAGTCGCAACAGAAGAACCCAATGCGACTAGCTTTTCTTTAGCTTCTTTGCCATACACACTTCGACCTCACTAGCCAGTCCATTGTCGCTTATTGAGGACTTTAGTTAGCCTCGTAGTAGGCAGGCAGCCACTTCTCCTGTCCCTTTTTTTCGCTTTTTCCCCCCTCAGCACTCAATTTTTAGGAAAATGTTAATTTTTATTCCCAAATTTTGGACCATTTCATACTCAAACTTCTTGACATAACACATTTAATATCTAAACTATCAATTTTTTATCAATTTCATTCTCAAATGGAAAATTAATCAATTTGGATTGAAAAATGCCAGTTTTTTCGCCAAAGTTTTTGCTATGGACATATTTTGTCCTCAAACTATGCATTGTCTATACTATTGATTCTCTCTTTTATTGGCAGCTATTGATTTGGATGCAGTTGTTTGAGGACGAAATATGTCCATAACCCAAAGTTTGGGAATGAAAACTAATATTTTTCCATTAATTTTTCCTTTGACAATGAAATTGGTCAAAAATTAATAATTCAGATACTAAATGTGTTATGTCAAAAAGTTTGAGAACAAAATTTATCCGTGGTCCAAAATTTGTCTGGCATTTTCCCGTCAATTTCCTAATGCAATGATTAGAGTATAACTTCAATTTGACTACAATCTTTTACTATTTTTGTTTTTGTTTTGGCTCTACTAAGTGAGCTAGGGCTGGATAGTTTTAAAGCTTAATACAGAACAAAAAGATGGCACCTAACTTTTTTTCTTTTTTTTTTTTTTGTCGATATGATAGATTCTACACCTACTCCTATTTATATTATACATTAAGAGAAAAAGATGGACCAAGAAGATCAATGGCAAATTACTAAACCTAACTCATTTTCTACCTAACCCGGAGGGGACAAACACTAAGGGCACCTAACCCATTTTCTACCTACCCATGGTGTGTCTAACTTTCAAAGGGGTTAAGTGAATACAGACAACATGTTGCACGTTTGGTTCCACGCAAAATCCATCTTTAATTTCCAACCTCACGTTTTATAAGCGGGGGTTGGCGGCTAGCTGCGGACCATCGGTGCAAGGGCTTCTTTGAATTTAATCAATTTGCTCAATTTATTCATTTTAGTTTGATTTTCTCAATGTTTTTTCCTGGGGATAATTTCAGAGGGGAGGTTTCTGATAATTTCACTGAGCTCCTCTAAGATTTAGAAAATTACACATATCTCCCTTATCATTTAAAATAACAATACTACCCTTGAATATTTTAATAAAATTTTCTTGTTTTGTATGCTTATACTTAGAATGACTTTAAAATTATTTTTTCATTCTTTTTCCTTCTTATTCCTTTTTATTTTAATTTTTTACCAACAAATTTGTAAAATTACCATTATTATCTCTAGTTTCTATTGTAACCAAATGTCGAACTAATGATTTTTTTGTGAGTAACTGTATATGTAATCCGATGTTTTTTGCTAATCTTTGTTTTCTATTTTTTTGGTATTAAAATTAACAATAAATCAAAAAATTTTGCCCAAAATCACTACTAAATTATGATAATCCCACTATCAAAAAATTTATAAACTCTGAATCAATTATTTCAACATTTTATTTTCTATCTTATAAATCTAAACCCATAATAAAATACCATCAAAAATATTCTTTCATAGTGAAAAAATTATTATTATAATTGTTTATCAAATAGTAAGTATAGACATGAAAAATTTGGCATCTTTGCCTTATAATTACATTAGATAATCTTATAATTTTATAAGGAAGTAAATTAAAACTTATTACACAAGGGCATTTTTGGGTATTCATTTAAAAATTTGACCAAGTCAATATTATTTTAAGGTTTTGTTACTAAAACTATCAAATCAAGAGAGGTATGTGTAATTTTTAAAACCTCATGGGAGCTTAGTAAAATTGTCAGAAAGCTCAGGGAGGTTTCTGAAATTATCGCTTTTCCCTTCTAAACAAGTTTCCTAAGTTGATTTACACATAAACAGCTACTCAAACGCACAATACATACACACAAATTAACACACCTTCAATATTGGTATACAGAGATTACTATTAATCAGAAGTAAAATTGAAAAAAACTAAGAATTTCAATTTTATTAAACGCTACCTAAATAAGAATACAATGAAAGATTCTAAAACTTAATACTGGACGTCTGAATTGGGTTGGAATAACCCAAACTTAATTCGATCAACCCTAAATGTAGTGGATTGAATCTTATGCAATGTGAGTTGAGGTGAGTATGGCTAAATATTTTGCATGATTTAAATATGAGCTAAATTTGAATTGTGCTGAAATCAGTCCATTTAATTCTCGGCCCAAACAATATATATACTAAGGCTCATATGTAGGAATTAAGAAGATTTATTTATCTAAATCTAGTCAAATAATTGAAATTTAGATGGCTAATTTTGCGATAAATTTTTCCTTTTCAATCTCTAGTTGATAAATTTATAGATGTTATGGTAAACTATATTTTTTTTGTCAGGAAATTCAACTTCTTTTAGATATTAAGAACATCTATGGATTAGTTGGCTATTTGGTTTAAGTAGATTTTCTAAACATGAAAAATACATGACATAAGTTAAGGTTTTTCTTTTGAACCGAACACGAGCTACAAAAATATGAGCATAGCTAAGTTGAATTTGGGCTCAAAAGAATGATATTTTTATTTGAGTTGAATTTAAGCATGTCAAAATCCAATTCACATAATCTAATTGACAAGCTTAATTAATACTTCCAATTCGAGTAAAAAAAGGAATACACTTTATAGATGCAAAAGCGGATCAGCAAAAATACCTGCTGATCCGAAAACCCGTGGGATCCGATCCTATTCACTCCAAAAAATAGGGTATCCAATCTACATTATTTGATCAAGTCAAAAAATGGTTGCATACCGCTTATATACAGGGTGGGTTAGGTTTAGAGGATTAAAAGTTTGCGAGTACCTGACCTGCACTATATATATTTTTTATTTTTTATTTTCATATACATACATAAAATATTATTTTTAGAGCTAACTAAGTAATTTTATTGAACAAATTACATCCAAATATGAGCGCATATAATTTGTTTACAAAATTCATTTATAGAGGTCATAATCTTATTTTAAAAAAGAAAAATTTTAATTGATGTAGAATATATATATATATATATATATCAGGGAAATGCTTATAACAATTTTCATTAGTTTTGAATTCTTATTTTTTTTTCTTGTTTTCTCTTTGTGTGTCTGTTTCTCAACATAAGATTTTTTTTTTTGGGTAAAATCTACTAGTAGGGGTGGGCAGTGGGTGCCCATTAGGATGTACTCATTGGTAGTAAACAGTCTAGAATTCCAAGGTGCAGAACAATGAGCTAGAAGGTACAAAATTAAAGCATTAAACATTCATGTAAAGAAGCATATTGCAAAGCCAAATAACTGAATAACTAACTAAACATAAGAGCAATGCAGACGAGAGTTCACCAAGCAATAGGAAATGGAGAAGCTGCAAAACTCGTGTTCTCTGTTTTACGAAAATCACCGAGAAGGATGCTATGAGACCAAACAAAATGAATAAAAGCTTCTGAGCTTTAATATGTTTCGTCAAACGTAGCCTTCTTGTTTACTGTTGTCAAAAATTTCATCTAAAAAAGTAGTCAATGGTGAGTAAACCATCCATTGAGTCATGGTCCAATCTATGGTGAATGTATGATAAAAGTACAAAGAACAACTGATCAGGTGGCTGAAATTTATACAAAGAACAACTTAACTGTTAGCAAATAGTAAACATCCAATCATAACAAGTGATTGAAAGAAGTAAACCAGTGGCCTATGACTTGTAAAGATTGTTTGAATTTTACCATTGAACGATCTAACGGTTACAATTGGAAAGCAATTAATTACTGCAAATCCAACGGCCCAAAGTTAAGCAAGATATCAAAATTATTTTTAAAAAATTGAAAAATCTTGAATAAATAAAAAACTTAAAAGTTGCTTTGTGATTAAATATGGCTTAGCTAGAATGATAATTCTTAGACTGACTGTTTCATTTTAATTATGTAAAATAGATTACATTCATCTTCCCTAGCACATCACTTGTAGTCTTATTGCAAAAAATATCATTTTTCCATATTTCTTTTAAAATATTTATCAAAGATATGATTTACACATCTTAATATTTTTTCCCACACTGTAAAAATATAAGTTTTAACATATCTTTTCCAATAAATTCTAGACAAATAAATAGCTAAAAAATTACTTTTTAAATAGATAAAGCTCATAATTGGCGTATTTGTTTTTATTTCTATGCCATCAGTTAAATTATCTCTTACTCAATCTCTCAGTGTCATGAAAAATTTATCAATTTTTTGTATCTCTTCGTGTCAATAATCCCAAAGAATAAGGAGAGTGTTTATAAATTAAATAAAATTACAAATTGATGCAGGCGATGCACTTGTATATGCTTTGTAAATAATTTATCTAGCATTTAAACCCCTTCTCGTGATGTTTCTACTCTCATTAGAAAAAAATATCAATTTTGGTATTTTATTTTCCCTTAAAGTATAAATAATTGTAAAAATATATACAAATAAATAGGTTGCATTCTAAATATTAACTTGCATTTATACTAAAATCTATTATGCTTATACATTTATTTGAAGTAATAAATCATAAATTTATTTTTCACAAAAAATTAATATCAAATAATTCACAATTAGTAATCGTTTATTCATGACTAAAGAAGTAATAAACATTCAACTGTTGTTCAGCCAACTACTCCATCAACCAGGTGATGTAGTTATATTTGATTTCCAAATAATTAACATACCATTTAAATCTCTTCCATGATGTTTCTACTTTTATGGCAAAAAAATTAATTTTTGTATTGTATTTTACCTTAAATCCAAATCATTTTAAAAAACTATAAAAAAAAATAAATGAGGTTGCACTCTGAATAATTAACATTGCATTTGCACTTATATCTATTACGCTTATACATTTATCCAAAGTAATAATTTGTAAATTTATTTTTCGGATAAAATATATTAGTATCAAATATTTCTCAATAAATTGTTTATTCCTGACTAAAGAAGTAATAAACAATCAGCCATTATGGACTTAAATGTTCCTTGAACAGGCTGGTTAATTTGCTCTGCATAATAATTAGAGGGGAGGAAAAAAGTTTATTTATCAGCATTGACCCAAAAATCTTGAAAGCAAAAGAACGAAACAAAGAAAGCTCCACACATCTCCCATCGCACCATGTGGCAGCTCCAACCACAGCAAAAGTAACTCGATCTTATATAATAGTTAGATTTTGAATTTTAGATGAATATGTAAAGTATTAAACTAAATTAATATAAATTATTTTTAAGATATGTTAAATGATGAGAGGGGTGGTGCAGGTACCCGTTAATCTAATTCTTTTCTAACGGGTATTCAATGATTGGGTATCTGTGGATATACAGAGCGAAAAAGGATAAAAAAATAACTGATTTATAACATGTAGATCGGGTCAACCAAAAGCCTCATGAGACAAATACCTGATTTGTGCCTACCCCATAGTATTATTTGAAAAGTATAGTACTATTGAAACGTTTAAACTAGTTCGTATCTAATTTTCTATGTGAACAAATCACTGCAGAAGGTCTACGAACTTTCAAAGGTATAGTACTATTTAAACGTCGATTATTAAAGGTCTAGAAAATTGTAAAGGGTAATTTTAGAAAACTCCCTTGAAGTTTTCAACAATTTGATTGACCTTTCCTAAGATTTATAATATTATATTAACCTCTCTTGAGGTTAAAATTTTGGTAACAAAATTAAGTTGGAAAAAGTACTATTAAAATAATACTTTGAGGAGATATGAAACTTTTATTCTATAAATGTCCCTTATGCATGTGTACAATTTGTATTAGTAAAAAAAAGAATAAAAACAACTAAAAGTTGAAAGCAATTAACACCGCATTCCACTACCCAAAAAGTTAACATTCAACAATTTAGATAACACAAATAATTAACAAAACTACACTATTGATCATAAGATTCAATAAAATAGACCTGTCATCTCTCTTAACATGAGGTTTGCTATTATTCCTATGATTTTGAGTAGAAAAAATTTCGAATTTTGCCTTTTTTCTTCCTCCTTTCTCATTCACTTCCATGAAATTGCTTTGCAACTATCATAGCTTAAGAGTTTCAGAAAAAAATTTCTCATGAACATCTTTCTTTTTCTCTTTCTTTGCCCTGTGTTTTCTTTCTTCTACCAAACCCCTTCTTTCTACATTATGTACAACTGATTTCTGATCATTGTTAAGTTTTATCAATCAAAAAATAGCGCAATGGATATATCAATTGGTGCCATTTTGTAATTGCAAGATATTGTTCATCATTAAAAAAAATCTCCAACTTTTATTTTTGTCAATTAGTAACTAACAGTTAATTGGTACCATAATTACTCAATTGTTAGATATTAGTTTCTAATAAGATATAATGTCTTGGGGCATATGAGTAATTTCTTCCCATGTGATTATACCAAATGGCGCCATTTTGTGATTGTAAGTTACTGTTCATCATTAAAGAAGTCTGTCAATGTATAAATTTTTTCACATTACGAGTTTAACATCCTAACAATTATTTCCATTAATTAGTTACTATAGTTAATTAGCACAATAATTACTCTATTGTCAGATACTAGTTTCTAATAAGATATAATGTTTTAGGATATATGAGTAATTACTTCCTATGTGATGTAAGCAATTGGGTCAATAATTCTACCATGGGAGGTCATTGTTATTTTGCAAGTCTCAAGGAAGACCAGTGAAATTTTTAAAAATCTTAGGAGAGGCTTTTTAAATTACTCCTAAGAATAAAGAAATGGAATTGACTATAAATGCCAAATTTGACGAGAACAAACTACTTTGTCAAAAAAACTTTTGTTTAGATTTTGTTGTTGATGTGAGTGTTAGGTAAATAATATAATCCCAAGAATATGTCCGATCCGTAATGATGATCGGAATTGAACTTATCCAAACTTGTCCTTAAAAATAAAAAAAGAATTGACTACGAATAATTTTAAATAATTGACAAATATTTTGCATTTTACAGTCTCAATTTATTTCTTTTTTTTGTCACAATGGGTACATTTATATTTTATTGTACTATCTCCGTCCCAATATTACAGTCATTTTTTGAAAATCCAACTTTTTATGAAGACATAGTAATCATTATGTTTAGATAAAATGGCATTAGTGAATTTATGGCCCCGTTTGGCAAGTGAGTTTTTTTTTTTGTGTTTGTCTAAAACTTCTCTGTAGTTTACTGTAGAAGTTTTTTAAAAATTTTTTGAAGTGCATAAATTTTTGAATATTTTTGAGTGTATAGTCTAAAAACTTAGAAAATTTTTTGGAGGTTACTGTAATTAAAGTTTTTAAAAAACTTGTAGCAGACAAATTTGACAAAAAACTCAAGTGCCAAACAGGGCCTGCATTGCATCCTTTGGATACAAAATACTTCTTTGTTAAATGTGCACTGAAATTTTAAAGAGTTGTCTTTCCAATGGCAAAGTTGGAAAGCAAGTGTCAAATTTAAAATGGTGACTCTTATTTAGCACATCAATAAAATGAAAGCATGACATTAACAATGAGATGAAATGAGTATTTATTTGTCTCAAATCCTCTATTGACTAGTAGTTCTCATTACTTTGACAACTTAACATTGATTAAGATAAAATGAAATTTAGAACCTTTGTCTGAGTATCAAATATTAATTACCCTTTTAAATTCATGCATTTTATGAAGAGATAATTTTAGAAACTTCCCCTGAGGTTTCTAACTATTTCATTTAGCCCTTTTGAAATTTTAAAATTTACACTTATCTTTCTTGATTGGACACTTTTGATAATCAAAACTTAGAATAGGTTCAAATTTTTAATGAATACCCTAAAATGCCTTCTCTTGTAAAGTTTAATTTATTCTTCTAAATAATTGTAAAGCCATTTGATACAATAACTAAGAAATGAGTGTCAAGTTTTTCATGCTAATATTTATTGTTTGGTAATCAATTATAATAATAAATCTATCACTATAATAAGCTACTTTGTATACTACTTTATTGGGGAAATATATTCTTTTTGAGATAGAGAATAACGTGTCATCTTAATTTTTTTAAGGGGGATTTTCAGAAATCTCCCCCGAGGTTTCTTATAATATCACTTAGCTCCCCTGAGGTTTTTAAAATATCACTTACCTCCCTTGGATTGATATTTCTTGTAACATTTTAACTCCTTTGGAGAAAATACAAGAAAGATAAAATTTTTGTTCCAATACTACCCTTATATTATCCTACTTATGAAATTTATAACAACAATAAAAATAAAGTAAGGTTAAAGTTTTATCAGGTGTAAATTTCTTGATGTAAACTATTTATTTTAGTTGTATTGGAACAAAAGAAAAATTTACACCTTGAAAAATTCACACGTATGAAGAGATTATTTTACTTTTCAATACAGCTTAAACTACACCATGAATTAAAACATATTTCTCCAAACAAATATTTGGACTTCCTTAATTGTAACTATGCATGAAATTTTTTAATGTATTAATTATTCTCTAAAATCCTCCTAAGTGGTTGACCTTGATTAGATTTAATTTATTCATATCCTTTGCTATTTCACCATGATTCCAATGTAAAGAAATATGGACCATTACAAGCCAGCAATTTGTTTTTTAAATTTACATTTTTTGCTTTTAAAATTTTATTTTGTTTTGGCTTTTTGGTTAAATTGTTATTAAGAGCAACGGTAATGTTGTCAATTTGTAACATTTGATAGGAATATTTAGTCTTGTCAAGTTGACAAGGGAGGTAAGTGAAAATTTAAAAACTTGAGGGAGCTAAGTGATATTATGACAAACCTCAGGGGAGGTTTCTGAAATTATCCCTTTTTTAAAAAGCTTGTGGACTATTTGAGTGGTGAAACTACCATTGTTTGGTAGTGATTTTGTTTCTAGGTTACTATTAATTTATTCTTGATTTTGATTAAAAAAAAAAGAGTTACAAAAAGGTTAGATGATAATAAAAGCTATCAAACAAATGCTATTAGTTTGACATTTGATCAGGATAGAGTTAGGAACAACATTGATAGTTTTTTAGTTTTTTTTTTTATGAAATATAAGAGAAATGAATAAGAAGGAGAAAGGAAAAAAATTATAAAATTCATCCTTTGTATAAGCATAGCAAGGAAGGGAGTTTCAATTGAATGTTAAGGTTATCATTTTAAATCGATAAAGGAGGTAGGCATAATTTTTAAAAGTTTGAGGATACTAAATGAAATTATCAAAAACTTCAAGGAAGGTTTCTGAAATGATCCCCATCTTAAATCTCTGTCGGGTTCTACCGTCCCGGGGCAACTGCGCCTACTCTCAATCCGTCAGTAGACATTCATGCCGTTGATTACTGAGACACATGTAAAATACTTATTAAAACATTTTCAATAAAAAAAGAGAAAAAAGAAAACCTCAAAAAAGACCGGCCCATCAAGGGCAACGTTATCCCCGCAATGTCTGGCTTTATATGTGTATACGTATGTATTCTTTCTCCACAATCCATCACAATTCATAAGACGAGTTAACAATGACATTTCCTGACAAGGATATTGCATTTTTTATTTCTCAGTTCATGAAACTTATCTAGATTTTCAGACAATTTTTTATGGTATCATCTGCTATGTTTTTCAAACAATTTTCTATAAAATGTATTACAATTTTCATTAGTTTTGGATTCTTATTTTTTTTTCTTGTTTTCTCTTTGTGTGTCTGTTTCTCAACATAAGACTTTTTTTGGTAAAATCTACTAGTAGGGGAGGGCGGTGGGTGCCCAGTGGGATGTACTCATTGGTAGTAAACAGTCTGGAATTCCAAGGTGCAGAACAATGAACTAGAAGGTACAAAAAATAAAGCATTAAACATTCATGTAAAGAAGCATATTACAAAGCCAAATAATTGAATAACTAACTAAACATAAGAGCAATGCAGACAAGAGTTCATCAAGCAATAGGAAATGGAGAAGCTGCAAAACTCGTGTTCTCTGTTTTACGAAAATCACCGAGAAGGATGCTATGACACCAAACAAAATGAATAAAAGCTTCTGAGCTTTAATATGTTTCGTCAAACGTAGCCTTCTTGTTTACTGTTGTCAAAAATTTCATCTAAAAAAGTAGTCAATGGTGAGTAAACCATCCATTGAGTCATGGTCCAATCTATGGTGAATGTATGATAAAAGTACAAAGAACAACTGATCAGGTGGCTGAAATTTATACAAAGAACAACTTAACTGTTAGCAAATAGTAAACATCCAATCATAACAAGTGATTGAAAGAAGTAAACCAGTGGCCTATGACTTGTAAAAAGCATAGTACTATTGAAACATAGTATTATGATTCGCGTGAACCAAAAACATAGCACTATTGAAACATTTAAACTAGTTCATATCTAATCTTCTATGTAAACCACCGGCCGTTGGTTTGGTGGCCACCACCAAAGCATTAAAACTTGGTGGAGTGGGAGGCAAGGGTTCCTTGCCTCCCATCAATTGCCACATTAAGTGGTTTTGCTTAAAAATCTAGACGGGTGCGTAGTGCACTCGTCTGGTCCAGTGGTAGTTCAGTGGTTTAGTCCCCTTCGGTTTACC
Organism: Coffea arabica; assembly: GCF_036785885.1. Lineage (NCBI taxonomy): Eukaryota > Viridiplantae > Streptophyta > Magnoliopsida > Gentianales > Rubiaceae > Coffea > Coffea arabica. The sequence goes on from NC_092321.1 coordinate 23,833,463, forward strand.
TTTGAACCTCTTCAGGTCTATCCCCTCCTTCTAGTGTAGGATAGAATAGATTTATCGTCTTGAAAATTGTAAATGGGTAATTTTAGAAACCTCCATTGAGGTTTTCAACAATTTCATTGACCTTTCTTAAGATTTACAAAATTATATTAACCTCCCTTGAGATTAAAATTTTGGTAACAAAATCAATCCAAATTAGAAAAAGTATTATTAAAATAATACTTTGAGGACATATGAAACTTTTATTCATAAATGCCCTTTATGCATGTGTACAATTTGTATTTGTAAAAAATAAAAATAAAAACAATTAAAAGTTGAAAGCATTTAACACTGCATTTCACTACTCAAAAAGTTTACATTCAACAAATTAGATAACACAAATAATTAACAAAACTACACTCATGATCATAAGATTCAACAAAATAGACTTGTCATCTCTCTTAACATAAGGTTTGCTATTATTCCTATGATTTTGAGTAGAAAAAATTTCGAATTTTGTCTTTCTTCTTCCTCCTTTCTCATTCACTTCCATGAAATTGCTTTAGAACTATCATAGCTTAAGAGTTTCAGAAAAAAATTTCTCATAAACATCCTTCTTTTTCTCTTTCTTTGCCTTATGTTTTCTTTCTTCTACCAAACCCCTTCTTTCTATATTATGTACAACTGATTTCTGGTCATTATTAAGTTTTATCAATCACAAAATGACGCATTTGATATATCAATTGGCCCCATTTTGTAATTGCAAGTTATTGTTCATCATTAAAAAAAATCTGCAACAGTTATTTTTGTTAATTAGTTACTAATAGTTAATTGGTACCATAATTACTCTATTGTTAGATATTAGTTTCTAATAAGATATAATGTCTTGGGGCATATGAGTAATTTCTGCCCATGTGATTACACCAAATGGCGCCATTTTGTGATTGTAACTTAATGTTCATCATTAAAGAAGTCTGTCAGTGTATAAATTCTTTCACATTACAGGTTTAGATCATACCAAATAACATCCTAACAATTATTTCCATTAATTAGTTACTATAGTTAATTAGCACGATAATTACTCAATTGTCAGATACTAGTGTCTAATAAGATATAATGTCTTAGAGTATATGACTAATTTCTTCTTATGTGATGTAAGCAATTGGGTCCATAATTCTACCATGGGAGGTCATTGTTATTTTACAAATCTCAGGGAAGACCAGTGAAATTTTTAAAAATCTTAGGAGAGGCTTTTTAAATTACTCCTAAGAATAAAGAAATGGAATTGACTATAAATGCCAAAATTGACGAGAACAAACTACTTTGTCAAAAAAACTTTTGTTCAGATTTTGTTGTTGATGTGAGTGTTAGGTAAATAATATAATCCCAAGAATATGTCCGATCTGTAATGATGATCGGAGTTAAACTTATCCAAACTTGTCCTTAAAAAATATAAAAAGAATTGACTACGAATAATTTTAAATAATTGACAAATATTTTGCATTTTACAGTCTCAATTTATTTCTTTTTTTTGTCACAACGGGTACATTTATCTTTTATTGTACTCTCTCTGTCATAATATTACATTCATTTTTTGGAAATCCAACTTTTTATAGGGACATAGTAATCATTATGTTTAGATGAAATGACATTAGTGAATTTACAAATGTATCCTTTGGATTCAAAGTACTTCCTTGTTAAATGTGCACTGAAATTTTAAAGAATTGTCTTTCAAATGGCAACATTGGAAAGCAAGTGTCAAATTTAAAATGATGACTCTTATTTGGGACATCAATAAAATGAAAGCATGACATTAACAATGAGACAAAATGAGTATTTATTATCCTCTATTGACTAGCAGTTCTCATTACTTTGACAACTTAGCATTGATTAAGATAAAATGAAATTTAGAACTTTTGTCTGAGTATCAAATATTAATTACCCTTTTAAATTCATGCATTTTATGAAGAGATAATTTTAGAAACTTCCCCTGAGGTTTTTAACTATTTCACTTAGCCCTTTTGAAATTTTAAAAATTACACTTATCTTCCTTGATTGGACACTTTTGGTTTTGGTAATCAAAACTTAGAATAGGTTCAAATTTTTAATGAATACCCTAAAATGCCTTGTCTTGTAATGTTTAATTTATTCTTCTAAATAATTGTAAAGTAATTTGATACAATTACTAAGAAATGAGTGTCAAGTTTTTCATGCTAATATTTATTGTTTGGTAGTCAATTATAACAATAAATCTATCACTATAATAAGCTACATTTTATACTACTTTATTGGAAAATTAGATTCTTTTTGAGATAGGGAATAAAGTGTCATCTTAATTTTTTTAAGGGATAATTTCAGAAACCTCCCCCGAGGTTTCTTATAATATCACTCAGCTCCCCTGAGGTTTTTAAAATATCACTTACCTCCCTTGGATTGATATTTCTTGTAACATTTTAACTCCTTTGGAGAAAATACAAGAAAGATAAAATTTTTGTTCCAATACTACCCTTATATTATCCTACTTATGAAATTTATAATAACAATAAAAAATAAAATAAGGCTAAAGTTTTATAAGGTGTAAATTTCTTGATGTAAACTATTTATTTTAGTTGTATTGGAACAAAAGAAAAATTTACACCTTGACAAATTTACATGTATGAAGAGATTATTTTACTTTTCAATACAGCTTAAACTACACCATGAATTAAAACATATTTCTCCAAAAAAATATCTTGACTTTCTTAATTGTAACTGTGCATGAAATTTTTTTAAGGTGTTAATTACTCTCTAAAATCCTCCTAAGTGCTTGACCTTTGATTGGATTTAATTTATTCATATCCTTTGTTATTTCACCATGATTCCAATATAAAGAAAAATGGACCATTATTAGCCAGTAATTTGTTTTTTAATTTACATTTTTTACTTTTAAAATTTTATTTTGTTTTGACTTTTTGGTTAAATAGTTATTAAGAGCAAGGGTAATGTTATCAATTTGTAACATTTGATAGGAATATTTGTGACGCCCCCACTTCTTCCTAAGGCGAACCAAAGGGTATCCGCGGGACACCTGCCTAACTCTCGCCAGGACTCAAGCAATTCCATTCAAGCTTATTACCGGACCACACGATACAAGTCAATAACTTAGATACAATAAATGCGGAAGCGTTCAAGTTTAATAATAGTCATCCGTTATCCAACCCGCACATCGGGTGTTCAACATACATCATGAATCCCAAATATACATCATGCCCCCAAAAGTTACATTTCAATTTCCCAAAATACAACCCAAAAACCAAGGCATAGCCATAAAGTAAAAGAAACCCTAAACAAAAGCATATCAGGAGGATTTCTTCAATACATCTCCGAGTTCAATTCTGTTAAGGAAAACAAATCTACAGGGTGAGCAAAATGCTCGTGAGGCCAAGAATACACATGCAAGCACGTTGTTCAGGTAACAAACCCAAATAACAGTTCAAGTGATAAATTACAAGTAATTAATAATGCCAACAAAATGTAAACAGAAACAATTCAAGGATATGTTAGCTCTCAAGAGTTAAGTTCCACTTGCTTTACCAGTTCATTCGTATATCTTCCTGCGATGACTCTCCGTCAACCGGGTTGATATTTCCAAACCGTAGATCACCACTTACTTCTCATCCGTCCACCATACACCGCTTCGGGCCCGCACGACATTTATGAGGCGATACTTCACGGGTATGCCAAACAAGATCTTTCAATAGATCAAGCTTATCATGTGAATCTCATGGCTCACCGAGGTTCCCGATCAAGCCCATGCCGGCTCGAGTTCCAAAGTCGGCCTATGAGTTTGGGCGTCCCCCAGGTATCATGTAAGTGTCGAGGAGATTCACTCCAACGACGTATGCAGTCATAGCATACCATGTCATGTATTCAAGCATTTGACAGGTTTAAGCATGTATTTCAGATCATGTAAACCAGGCAAATCATGTTAAGCATGAGTCATTTGTTTCAAATGAAAACGAGTGCGATAAAGTACACACTCGACTCCATTTTCAAAACCAAGTAGGCTAAGCATGTAATCAAGTCCATAGAGTTCAAGTAGTCAAACACTTGACACTCACCGAGCAAATCAAGAAGAAATATTTTCTGGAAGTTCAAGTCTTCACGGTAGGATCCTCTTGAAGGTCCTCGTGTGCGCCTGAGCAAATAATAATATATTATCATTCATATATCCCAATTATCAAGGAAGATTGTACACTAGTACAATCTAAGGAAATTTCACGAAAACGAACCTCAATTACTCGTAAATCGAGGTTCAACTGGAGTTTCTTAAGTACAAGAGCATTCGAGTTTTCATTTTAGAAAATCAAGTATAAAACGTTTAGGTAATATCGAAGAAATAAGGAGTGCTTGAAACTCCCTTCCTTTGGAATTCGGAATATTTTCAGTTTTGATATGATATTTTTGAAAAATTGTATCTCACATTCTACATGCCAAAAATTAGAAAATTTGGTACCGTTGGAAACCTCTTTTAAAGTACTAAAAGTTCTTAGAAGACACTTTTCCATGAATCTAAGTGGAAGGTATTCAAAAATGAGCTTAAAGTTGCTGTTCCAGAATGTTCAGGATTGAGCTGGGGTTGATTTTTTCGCTAACTTTGGAAATTCGGCAGAATTCACTCGTTGCAAACCAGCCCTTGAAATTTATAAATCAATTATAGGTACAAGTAAGGTTTAGGACAGAACAAGCGGATTGAGAATCGGAGTTTCGAGCACCAAGATATGGTAACTCAAAATTGGGGAAAATTCAAGACTGTTGAACAATTTCCAGATTTGGGTTTCCGACTTTGGACCTTTAGTTAAGTGTCGAAAAGAACTTGGATTGGTGCCAAATTTTACAGTATAGTACTCCTATATGAAGGGTATCTCTCTATCAAATTTCGTGGAAAAATACCTTCGGGAAGGTGGTTAACCAATCAACCAAAGTTTTGAAATTACTAAGGCAAAACTGCCTTTAGCTCCATTTCTCTCCGTTTCCAAACATTCGGCTAAGGAAAACCTCCAAACATGGTTCATTTGTACAATAAAAGTCTAAGGAACATACATGGTACATTTGGTAGGTGTTTAGCACCAAGAAATTCATTTAGTAAGACCACAACAAGTCTCACATCAAATCTGTCCAAATCCAAGGGTTTTCAAGAACAAGGCAGTCACCGTATTTTGATCATGACTCCCTCAATTTAACTCGGAATTGAGCATGGTTGATAGTGTTGGAAAATAAATTCACAGGGATATAATTTCACAGAAGAAATTGTTTTAAGATTCAACATGCAACTGGCTCGAAATTAAGCCTAAAGTTGCAGCATCATCAAATCGTTCCAGCAGAACAGAGAAACAGGGCAGCCTTCTTAAAATGATTGGTTTGGCTCACACACTTGGAACCAAAACCTGCATTTTATACCGTTGGAAAGGTGTGGATGTCTAGTTTCAAATGCCACCGACGGCCTCGATTTTGATGTCGGAGGACAGAGTTACAGCCGAAACACTATCGCTGGACAGAACTACACGAAAACAGTTTTCCAACTTGACTAGTTTTACAAAGAAATTCATTTGCCCAACCAAACCTCAATATTTTCCAATGAAAATTTTTACATAACTAATACAACATATAAACATCATATTCAAGCCATTAGATCATCAAAAATTGGCCTTAAAATAACCGAACAAGGCAGGGGCAGATTCGGAACTTTTCACCCTATGCATTTCTTGAAGTTCCTACTACTAATACACCATTAATCCACCATTTTGAGCACTAAACCAACATTAAACTCATCATCAAGCATCACATCAGCCATCAAGACAAAGGTGGGAGTTCATAGAGCCCACCCATTTCATTTTCACACCATAAACAAGCTATCCACAAGAATATTTAAACTCATAAGTGTCAAATAACCTCCATAAACCAAGTTTAGAGTGTTGGATCATTACCTACTTTAGTTGATGAACAAGTCAGAAATTTCGGCCCCTCCTTGCTCCTAAGTGAGCCGTGAAAAGCTCCCCCTTTTTAGCTAGATATGAACTCCAAGTCTTAAGCTAAGTAGTGTTAAAATTTGAGAGGATTTGATAGAGATTTGAGTAGGATTTTAGAGTGAAAGGTTGAAGAATTTCGGTTGTTTCTTTGCAGCTTGTTGGCCGGCCAAGAGAGCTAGGAAAAAGAGATGTTTGGTCTGACTTTTTGGCTTACAAAGGAAGCTTAAGGAGTAAGAGTTTATGTGCGAAAAGTCAACCACAAAATAGTGCGCATACGCGCGCGTTTTGTATTCGAATCCTTTCGAGTTTATTTCGCTAGTGCACTAAACCTCTAACGCACTTATATTCATATAAATATTATTTAATCTTAATTGTCCCAAAATAATGGTCTAAAGTCCCTCAATTAATCGCGCGTGTGAAAACGCGTATTTCCAATTTAGGCGCGATAAAGTGAAACCTTCGAGAAATTCTTATAACGATCGTACCACTAACTATCACTTGAGTACTTAAACCTAAAATTACCTATTTTAGGACCATTGTATAAGTCTTTAATATTCCAAGCCTATTGTACTCTCAATCGAGTAAATTTTCCAAGCACTATTCGCTGTTCTCACTAAACGCCCTCCCGAAAATTAATTTTTGAAACAAGTCACTTTAAAAATATAATGAAACTATATTCCACGTAATTAGGTTCAATAGGTCTAGAAAATAATACTCGGAATAAATGAACAAGTAAATAATTAAATAAGCTCAAAATAGGGTTTTAATAGGAGTTTTACAAGTTCTCACATGAGTCGAGTATTAACTCCTCAAATCTCCAATAAATTTGTATCCATGCGTCTTTTGGAAAACTATCCACGCGTGAATAGTATATGCTCATTTAGAACTTATTCACCTTTAATTCTCGATTAACTTTTCTTAATCTGCTATTGTCCGTTCTTAATTTCCCCAGGATAATCATACTCTCGAATATAATATCACCTTGAAACACTCGTATTCATTATTTCTCACCTAAACAATCCTCCGAAAATTGAAGTTGTTAACGGGACGTTTTAAAAGCATAACGAAGACATTATTCCATACGAATGGATTTAAAATGGTCGTAATAAATTATTTGGGGAAAACAGGTAGATAAATACTTAATTAAACCATTAATATTCGATAAAAATAAGAAATTTTTTCGGGTCCTCACAATATTTAGTCTTGTCAAGTTGATAAGGGAGATAAGTGTAATTTTAAAAATTTGAGGGAGCTGAGTGATATTATGACAAACCTCAGGGGAGGTTTATGAAATTATCCCTTTTTTTTAAAGCTTGTGGACTATTTGAGTGGTGAAACTACCATTGTTTGGTAGTGATTTTGTTTCTAGGTTATTATTAATTTATTCTTGATTTTGATACAAAAAAAAAGAGTTACAAAAAGGTTGGATGATAATAACAGCTATCAAACAAATGTTATTAGTTTGACATTTGATCAGGATAGACTTAGGAACAACATTGATAGTTTTTTTATTTTTATTTTTGATGAAATATAAGAGACGTGAATAAGAAGGGGAAAGGGAAAAAATTATAAAATCCATCCTTTGTATAAGCATAGCAAGGAAGGGAGTTTCAATTGAATGTTAAGGCTAGTATTGTCATTTTAAATCGATAAAGAAGGTAGGTATAATTTTTAAAAGTTTGAGGATATTAAATGAAATTATCAAAAACTTCAAGGAAGGTTTCTGAAATTATTCCCATCTTAGAGATCTGGTTCTACCGTCCCAGGCAACTGCCACTTGGGATACTCGGTGACAAGTTTCCTGTGCCAATCCAATGCCACCTATAGCATTGCGCAAAGTGTCCTGTTATTATTTGTACTTTAATTTTCTAATAATTCAAATTGGTTTGGTTTAACAAAATTTTTTTCTACTCTACAACTTTGAACCAAAATTAACCGACCAGTCTAATTTCACTTGGGTTCCTTTTGTACGTCAACCACTCAAGATTGGTTGCTTTGGGGAAAAAGAAAAAGATAACCCTAAACAAATTTGCCTCCAAAGTCCAAACCTTTTCATCGTTGATTGCTTTGAACAAATTCAACAAGAGAAAAAGTGCCTGGAAGCTTATGGCACCGTTGCCTAATAAGCTAAAACTGTAGCCTTCGACTGTTGAAGCAAATAGTGAATTTTGAGAGAAACGACAACCTGGGAGGCTCAGATTCTTGGTCCTCATCTGGTCGGCCTCCACGGATATCTGAATGCCGGGAAGTGCAGAGGATCTGAAGATCGGGATGCAGTTTAACTCGGGGACGTAGGGAAAAGGAACGCTGCCACAATTCAGACCAAACTTTCTGCAAGTATATTTGCAGAGACCAAGATGACATTATTGGTATTCAAAATCTGCCCCCAACCTTTTGCTCCAAAAACAAAAAAAATGTGAAACGAAAAACCGCCGGATGCCCACGTGTACGATAACAGGATTATTCATTATAGCACCAAGAAACAAAATGTAAAGCACCAAGAAACAAAATGTGATTGCCATTAGCATGAAAACGCAGTCAGATCCTCTTTGGAGTGGTGACACAACATTCAAGACCTTTCTTCAACTTTCAACTTATTGGAGAGCGGTGCGGCAGGGTTATCTTTTCCTTTTTCCCCAAAGCAACCGATCTTGAGTGGTTGCCGTGCAAAAGGAACCCAAGTGAAATTAGACCGGTCGGTTAATTTTGGTTCAAAATTATAGAGGTAAAGAAAAATTTTGTTAAACCAAACCAAATTGAATTATTAGAAAATTAAAGTACAAATAATAACAGGACACTTGACGCAATACTATAGGTGGCATTGGGTTGGCACAGAAAACTTGTCACCTAGGATCCCAAGTGGGCAACTGCACCCACCCTCAATCCGTCAGGACATCCATAATGGTTTACACTCTTTATAGTGTAATCCACATGCCACGTCAACATTACACTTTTTCCTCTTTTATTACATTTCTACTCACAATGGATTACATTCCACAAGGTGTAATAGCATGGGTCCACAACTAAATCATATATTTATTTTAATAATGCATAACTCATATCCCATAAATAAATAAAGTAATTTTTAAAAATAATTTTATTATTTTTAAAAAATAAAATATTAACTTTCATTAGATTTTTTACCTTTTGCATTTTTATTTTCTAAAAATAATTTTATTAATTTTTTAGTTTGAACAATATATCTTTTTCTATCTCTCAAAAATAATATATTGTTATTTTTGAGAAATAATTATGGAAACAAATTATGATACTTGTTGCAAACTAATTATTATGCAAATTTAAAAAAAATTATTATAGAATTTTTTATTTTCTAAAAATAATTATGCAAATTTAGTACACCGTTGGATAAAATTAACGTTGAAACCATCAACGTTTGCTGGGCAAAATTTAAAGGAGTCCAACATTTTTTAATGGGTGACCTATCATCAGGACCCACCTATGATACTTGTAATGTGTAATGATGATGTGTGTAATGAATATTACACACTTTACACACCCATTACACGGCCACAATGATGGCCGTGTAACCAACCCATCATTACCCCCCTTATGCAACTCCATTGGAGTTGCTCTCAGTAGCATTGATGAGGTCGATTACTGACACGCTTCTAAAATACTTAATAAAACATTTTCAATAAAAAAAAACCTCAAAAATAAATGGTCCATCAATCGCAACGTTTTCGCCGCGGTGTCTGGCTTTATGTGTGTATATGCGTATGCATTCTTTCTCCACAATCCATCACAATTGACATTTCATGACAAGGATTTTGCATTTTTGATTTCTCAGTTCACTGAAACTTATCTAGACTTTCAGACAATTTTCTTTGGTATCCATCTGCTATATTTTCATCGAATCCTCTTCTTGCTTTTTGAAATTAAATTTAAATAATTTTGACTAAATTCTTTTATATAGTTATAGCTTCCTAAAGTTAATTATTATAGTTAAACTATTTTGCAAATTTATACTTTTTACTTTACTCAAATCAAATTCTCATAAAATCGTGCTCACAATCAATAGTATTTGGACAGGAGATTATTTGCTCAAATATATTTGCTTACATCACCATTATAATTTTTAAGATACCTTTTTATCTTTCTAATTATCTTTTTATCTCACATATATCACATCACAAAAAGTGTTACAGTAAAAATATCTCAAATAATTTACAATTCAAACACACTCTTTGTTATAAAAGTACACCGATATAATTGTTTGCCACTAGTAAATTTATTTATGAATTTAATTTACATGCGCCCGTATGCTTTTTCCAAATATTATAATAGAACTTTGGATCCATTTGGCACACTTATTTTTGGCATGTTTAATAGACAATTTTTTTTTTCGACTTTAGTCATAGGAACACCCAAATTTATAAAAATATACCCCGAAATACTAAAAAATATATGCCCATTTTCCTTTTCTACCATCACCTCAGCTTTTACTACCACCAGCACCCTCCGATGCCCGCCGCCACTTTCCTATCTCTTTCCCTCTTCCTCGTCCCCGCCACCCTTCTTCCCACCACCTTCTTTCCTCTCTTCCCCGTCCCTTGCCACCCCCTTTGGTCTCCCTTCCCCCTACCATCCTAGATTTGGCCTTGCGACTAGATCTGGTCATGAAAAGGAGGGGAGGCTCCTACCCCAAATCTGGTTGACCAAATTTGATTACATGAACAAAAGATCTGTATGTGCGACCAAATCTAGTCGTAAGGGGGAAGGGGAGGGGGAGGGATGCGATGGAATGAGAGAGGAGAGGGGTGGCGGAGAAAGGTGGGAGAGAAAAAGATGAGAAGGGGGAGAGAGGAAGAGGTGAAGGGGAAGAAGAAGGAGGGGATGGTGGGGAAGAAGAAGGAGAGGATGTGCCCGTGGTGGTGGGCCAGAGAGAGGGCAGGGTTGCCGGGTGGAGCAAGGGGGTATTGGTGATTACTTGTGGATGTAGTGGCAAAGGCAGTGGTAGGTGACAGATGGTAGAGTTTAATAAATATTTCCCATTTTTTTTTTTTTTGATAAGAAAGACTACTGCATTCAAAATATCCCAATTACTTAGCGTATACAAATATTTTTGTAAAATTTGTACAAATGGAGCCTGGTCTACCAAACAATTGTACATAACCGACTAAGCCACCAACTCCACTCTTTTATATACCATGTCGTCATAGTTTCAAACTCGACAATTCTAGAGAACCAAACAAGCCACTGTTCCCACCAGCTCCACTAATTTTTTTTTTTTTTTCATGGTTTCAAAACTCAAACCTTCGTATTAACCGATGGCTCTGCTTCTGGTCCTCCTCCCAATTGCCTTCATCTTCCTAGCCTACGGCCTCTATGAACGCCTTAGATTCAAACTGCCACCCGGGCCACGGCCGAAACCGGTGGTCGGAAACATTTACGACATAAAACCGGTGAGGTTCAAGTGCTATGCAGAGTGGTCAAAACTCTATGGTCCAATATTTTCTGTCTACTTTGGTTCCCAGCTGAATACTGTTGTGAACACTGCAGAACTGGCCAAAGAAGTTCTTAAAGACAATGATCAGCAATTGGCAGATAGGTACAGGACTAGACCCTCTGCCAGAATGAGCAGAAATGGCCAAGATTTGATATGGGCTGATTATGGTCCTCATTATGTGAAGGTCAGAAAATTGTGCAATCTTGAACTCTTCACTCCAAAAAGACTGGAAGGCCTTAGACCTTTAAGAGAAGATGAAGTTACAGCCATGGTTGATTCCATCTTCAAGGACTGCACCAAACCTGGTATTGTTTTCTTAATTTTCCACAAAAAATTTTTTTTTTTTTGTTTTCAGTACTCCAAATTCTTGGTTTGTTCTTGATTGGATTTCTTCATCTGTTTGGTTTAGATCTTGAACACGACTATCTCATTCATTTAGTGTTTGCTTGCTTACCATTCATATGGTAGGTGATTTGGACCATTCAGTCATAGATTGTCTTCACAATACCGAAATGCAACCAACAATAAGAAAAGCTCCTATACATTTTTGCAATATATGTTTGTAATTTAAGCTAACTAAATTATTTGCTTAGTTTTCATAACACTCTAAGATTGTAATTTATTGGTAAAGAAAATTGTAAACGGGTATGAATACTGAAAACAAAACCAATGACAAAATACATCAATGTGGAGGAAAATAGCCCTCTTAGATTCACAAAGTTGAATACTTTGAGCTGACTACAATTAAATTTGAAGAAATATTGGGGAACATTTTTCAATTTGGTACAGATCTCAAAAGTGCATATTTCAACCATCAATAATAAATTCTCCTGTTTAGCCACCCCACTGGTCAGTCCATCCATGTTCTTTTTATGTGCAAATTTGTGCTAATTTTGTCGGTTCGCCATCAAAGGTGAGGGAACTAAAGTACTGACATCCCTCCAGTCTCCTCACATCAATGATGCCCGTGATTAATTTCTTTTTCTTTTTTAAAAAAGCAAAAGTAATTTATTATACAAACCCTTCGAATTGGAAGAATAGTTTACAATTCACCCCTAAATGTTTGGGATTGGTGCACAAGCCCCTTAGATTAGAAATAAAAGAATGATACCTTTTGGCAAAATTATCCCACTCTTTTTAGACTTTTTTTTTCTTGGAAGTTTTTAACTAGTAGTAATTTTCCTCTTTTACAGTGCCTTTTCTTCTGCTACACTAGAGTAACGCTTTAAAATCTTTTATCTTATTGGATTTTGATGTCTCACCACTTGATGTACATCTTATGCAAAATAAAAAATTTAATCAACTTAAGTTTGTTGGACAAAAAGTTAATATAAAAATTAGAAAAAGAAAAGATCCTTACGTTTTTATTATAAAAAATATACCTGAAAAAGAAAATTCTAGAATTATGTAACTGTTCTAATGCTGAACATTACAAAAGTCATGCTCATGAAAAGGGAATAATCACTTCTGCTATACTGGAATAATGATTTAAATTCTTTTATTTTATTGGATTTTAATTGTTCACTACTTGATGTAAATTTTCTAAACAGTACATGCTTTTTTTTAATATAAAATAATACGCATGAGACACATTTTTCTACAATTGTATGGCTTTTCTACTCCCGAACATTACTACAAGTCATGGCCATGGAAATGGAATAATCATGACACACCATTAAGGGTCCAAGAAAAAGCAGGTAAGGTAACTTTCTTTGACAAGTTGATTGATATGAATGGGGTAGGTGGGTTTGCATAAAGGAGGAGAAACAAACGAAATTTGTGGTAGGTGAAACTGGACGGTCTACTTATTGCTTTGGATGAGAAAAAGTTGATAGGCCAATTTGGGCAGGTACTGTGTGGGAAAAGAACCAAAGTCGTAGTCACTGGGAAATTCAAGTTGGAAATCAGGATCAGTGCTGAAAAACGTTTTGCATTTTGTTTCGGGAAATCAGTGCTGCAAATCTTCTAAGGATACCTTAGATCAAACTGGAATATGATATTTGAAATATGAATTTGTTAATTACTGAATTAGGTACTGAAATCCTAATATTTGAATGTATTTTACATTAAGTGATTAGTGGACAGTTTTTCATTTATTTTTGAAAATAAGTTTTGCTTTAGGTAATTTGGAGCCATTTAATTAATTTAGATATTTTATATCTTTTTATCAAACATATTTGTACATACTAAGGTCTGAACTTATTAAATTTAAATATCAAATTGAATTATTAAATTTAAATACCAAATTGAATTATCAAAACAGGGCAATCTAAAGTCTAGAGTTAAGTATTGTTGCTAGTTTGAAATCGTTTTAAAAAGCTCTTAAGTATCCTTAACTTTGATTGAACTTTTAGAACATATATGGAAAATTATTTGAGTATATGGAGAAAGTTTTTTTAAATGATTTCATAACTGGAAAGTCTGGAATATGTCAATTTATTTGGAACTGCATTAATCTTTTACACCAAACATCTTTTATATTGCCCGAAGGTTTTTATTAACGTAAACTTTTCTTTTCCTTTCAAAATTCCAAGTGGGCAAATACTGAAAAGTCTGGCCACGCCAATAGTTTCAAATATAAGGCTGTAAAGTTCAAAGAATTAACTTCACTTGGTCATATCTATGTCCCTTTCGGTCTGAAATTAACCTGTGGGTGGGAAGAAGATAATGATTAGTCAACTAGCAATTCCCTACACATTTTCTCATATGCTCAGTTATAGCCTATATTGTAAAAATTCTTCGTTGACTTGGAACAAAAAAATTGAAATAAAAAAGGGGCTAAACCTACGTCTCTCCGTACTAAATTCACACCTTGTGCAAATTTACGTATTAATGATACAAGTTATCTAAATAATAAAAGTATAGTTTCAGAATGGATGGTTGTAGATTTAGTTCTCCATTGGATAACTAATGGGAACTCTTTTTGATGTCCACTTAATTTAGTCACAAAATTTTATTAAAGTTAGGATGAAAGTCTTGAATAGGCTAAAGTGGAACAACGGGCTCAGATCCGCATTGCTGAATTTTGTCTAATTTTTTTTTTTAACACTTGAACATGCAGAAAACAAAGGCAAGAGTCTGTTGATGCGCAACTACTTGGGATCAGTAGCATTCAACAACATTACAAGGCTAACATTTGGGAAGAGGTTCATGAATTCAGAGGGCGTGGTTGATGAACAAGGCCAAGAGTTTAAGGGCATTGTATCAAATGGGATAAAGATTGGTGCAAAACTCTCCGTGGCAGATCACATTCCTTGGCTTCGTTGGATGTTTGTAGGCGAAAATGAGGACCTGGATAAGCACAATGCGCGGAGAGACAAACTGACCAGAATGATCATGGAAGAGCACACTCTTGCAAGGCAAAAGAGTGGCAATACTAAGCAGCATTTTGTTGATGCATTGCTCACTCTTCAAAAGCAATATGAATTGAGCGATGACACAGTCATTGGACTCCTTTGGGTAAGTAGTGGCCTATTTTCACTTTGCTAGCTCCAAGGAAAGAAAGGTAAAAGGAAAAGAAAGATAGCAGCTCCATCTATTGCAAAATAGGATTTAATGTTGTCCAAATTATGCAGGACATGATTACTGCTGGCATGGATACAACCACAATCTCAGTAGAATGGGCAATGGCAGAGCTGGTAAAGAATCCAAGGGTGCAGCAAAAGGCGCAAGAGGAACTTGACCTAGTCATTGGCTCCGATAGAATCATGACTGAAGCTGATTTTGCAAAGCTCCCATACTTACAGTGTGTAGCTAAGGAAGCTCTAAGGCTGCACCCTCCAACTCCACTAATGCTTCCTCATAGAGCCAATGCCAATGTGAAGATCGGTGGTTATGACATCCCTAAAGGGTCTATCGTGCACGTTAACGTCTGGGCGATTGCTCGTGATCCTGCAGCCTGGAAAAATCCACTGGAATTCCGACCTGAGAGATTCCTGGAGGAAGATGTTGACATCAAGGGCCACGATTATCGGCTCCTGCCTTTTGGTGCTGGAAGGAGGATCTGCCCTGGTGCACAACTTGCACTCAATCTGGTCACTTCTATGCTGGGGCATTTGTTGCACCACTTTACTTGGTCTCCACCACCTGGGGTCAGCCCTGAAGAGATTGACCTGGAAGAGAGCCCTGGAACAGTTACTTATATGAGAACCCCTTTGCAAGCTGTTGCAACACCAAGATTGCCTGCACATTTGTACAATCGTGTGCCAGTAGAGCTGTAATGCTTCCTTTCTCTTGTTACTAAATTTTCAGCTTGCAAGAGTTGCTTCACTTCCAACTCTCCATTTGATTGTGAAGAACTTGTTGGATTCTACGAGGTATTTGTGGAAAGCTATTATTTTTCTAGAAAAAATAAAGTAAGGGTTCTCTATGATTTAAAGAGATTTTCTTTTATTGTCAAACTTTACCACAATTTAGTTTGATCTCAAACTTTTTGAAGTGTAGTATGTTGATCTTGAAATATATATCAGCATTTGCTATGGACATCATCATGCCCAAACTCACACAGGCAGTGACTTTTACCCCATTAAACAGCAAAACAAACTTGGCAAAACAGTTTAAATTGTTGGATGCTAGTGAAAATTGTGATGTGATGATAACCTTTTCCCACAAAGAATTCTTGCCAATATGTTGCTTTACGGAAAGTAAAATTACTCCTCAGGAAGTCAGTTGCCTTTTGAAGGCAAAAGCACCTTTATCCCTTTCCGGTCTCTGATATACCAACTGGCCCGAAATCCCACCATATGTGCTAGCAAACTAATTTATTAGAATTAGAAACCAAACCCACATGGTGCTATACTGAAGCTATTCAGCTTAAATACAAGAGATTTACATTAAATCAACTGAGAAACATCATTCTCATACTACAGTATTATGCGTACACATACACAGTAAATATGTTGTGCCATATTCCTGCTAAACACAGATTTAACTGATCGCAT
The DNA here is from genome assembly GCF_036785885.1 of Coffea arabica. Classification (NCBI taxonomy): domain Eukaryota; kingdom Viridiplantae; phylum Streptophyta; class Magnoliopsida; order Gentianales; family Rubiaceae; genus Coffea; species Coffea arabica. The sequence goes on from NC_092321.1 coordinate 23,849,854, forward strand.
ATTCTAAAACTAGCAAGTTTTTTAGCTATCTTATTCTATATTATCATCCCTCAACAACTAACCATATTAGGCAGCATATATCAACATAACTATAAGTTGCAGAAATTTTGACACCATTAAACACTATAGGCTCCAAATTGAAGAAAATAAACTTTGCATCAACAGTTTGCAAGTTCTCTGATGCTCCTGTTGAAACACAGGACTCGATCAAACTTTATGGCTTTTTCAAATGACCTGAAAATATAAAGAAGCAACTAACGTCAAATTTAATCAGGACATTGGCATGTAAATCTTAACTAAGATAGAGGAGGAGGAACAAAAAAAAAAAAAGCATTATCACAACTATCAAGAGCAGTTCACATCGTAAGAGCTTAAAAGAATAATGAGAGGAATAAGTTGCAACCTTGGCCTTAGCTAAAAGATTGCTACATGTCATATGGTATTAATGACATGTAAGAGCTTGAAAGTATTAGGCAACTACATCATGGCCTCGAGGAAAAAAGTGCTGCATCTAATATACTCCAGCATCATATATTGGCAATCTCTGCCATCTCATCTGAGGTTATCCATAGAACAGAAAAGCTTATCGAAGTTTTAATGTTATTTACCCCCACCTCCTCCTTTTATCCCAATTGATCTGATACACATTAAGAAATGCACATACTATCAAGAGGCCAAAGCTTATATCAGTATATAATGCCGTGGTAGAATGCATTGGTTTCAGAGGTCATCCAAAATAAGAAAGTCCAATATAAACTACACCTCAAAACAATGTTCACCACCAGTTCTGCTTGGGCTGGTGACTAGGCTGGGAAGAAACCATAACTTGTAGCTGCTACAGCCCAAACCTCATATGTGTTTTAGGAAAAATAAAAAAAAGGGGTTCTATGCACTTGATACTATGTATAAGCAGGTGGGACCTAACTACGTAATAATAGTTCCTAAGCTATCATAGATAATTGTTTAAGGCCCAATATACTGACAAGTTCTAAGCTATCACAAAAGAATTGCTGCAGCTCCTTGTAAAATTACAAATGAATTCTAAAACTGGATTTAGCACAGACCTGCTAATATGCTTAAAGGAAACCATTTAAAAGATGGTACATTACACTTCTGTGAGGAAGGGAGCCAAAGGCCAAATGAACTAGGAAAATATGTTTGTTGAAAAGGCTACACGATGATGGCATGATTAACAAGCTGTCTTATCTGAATGCTTAAAATGCCCCTAACAAACTCATGTTCAAAAAGAGCATTATAAGAAACAGCATCAAGCTGTTTACTTATCCAAAGACAAAAGCATGGAACCCTCCAGTGAAGGAAGCATACATAAGTTAGGCAATTAAGTTTTGAATAACATAGATTCATCTCATCTGAATGCTTCAACAATTTGAAATCTAAACGTAGCTACAATGGAAAGGGTGTAAAAGTTGCTTACAGCCGTAATCAGGGAATACATAACAACCAAAATCATACTCAGGAAATTGCCCAATATTCAAAGGAACCAACTAAATGCCTTTTTCTTTTTCTTCCTTAAACTTGCTCCATTTATTTTCCTTCTCTCCTCAAATCACCAAATCTTTTTATGGAGTACAATATAAAATATTATCAACCGCGAAACGAACTTAGCATCCAACTAAAGCATAGTAGCTTAATGCTGAGACAAGAATCTGGTCCTATTGAGTCCACCACATCGTCCTAGTAGTTCTTTACCCAAATCATCCCATTGATTTTCCACTTACCCATATACAAAAAATCAAGAGGTCATTATATATTGCTCAGCAAATAAAGTTAAATGGATAATGTAACATGATCCAGTTAAACAATCTAAGACACCAAAGTATTAACTTAATACATGACCATGTTAAAGAACAACTCTCAGAGCAGTGACGGAGCCAGGATTTTTTTGTTGGGGGGGCCAAAATTTTTTCCTAATAAAATTATTTTAATATATTATGTTCAAAATAATTTTCTTCTATTTAAATATATGACATCTAATAATATCAAATATTAAATTTAATTATAAAGATATATCTATTCATAAATATGTGGTACAATCATAACAAAAATTAACAAAAAAAACCTTTGATTAAATATCTTATAACATTACAAACCATCCAATTTGCACATCATGAAAAAATGCTCTCCAATATGTCACCTATGCAATAGATATATATATAACCATGTAATATAAATGTAACTATTTTCAATTGAAAAAGATAAAAATTATATTAACATACTTTGAAATTTCAACATCTTTTCTTACAAGTAAATTGAGCTCTACGTTCTTTCATAGAACTAAATTCATCTATGATTGAATCACTGCTAAATTTTTCAGCAACTTCCTTTTCTATATACACAGTTAAACAATCATTCAAGAAATTATCTTCCATCTTGTTTCGGAGCTTTGTCTTGATTATTTTCATAATTGAAAATGCCCGCTCTGTAGTTGCAGTTGATACAGGAAGAGTAAGAACAAGTCTAATCAATCTGTCAATAAGAGGATACATCACTGATTTTCTTGTCTTCACCAAGCCTTGACATAACTCATGAATACCAGATAATTCTTGCAATTCAGGATGATTTGGAATGTCAAGCTCAAAATGTTGAAGTTCTATTCTTAGACGTACTAGTTCTTGCTCCATAAAATCATTCGGATAGAACTTCTCTGCAAGTTTACAAATATCATCAATCTTGAACAGCATAAATCCATTTCTAGGATCTAAAGCAGTGCTCAAAACAAGCAATTCCACGGTATGATCATTAAACCTGCTATGTAACTCTTGCAATTGATAATCAATTGTTGCAATAAATATATCCACTCGATAATAATGCTCCACACTAATCTCATCATGATGACCACGAGATCTACCACGTCTTGCAATATATTGAGCATTCATATCCGGGATATCAATTTGATGTTGCTCACAAAATAATTTAACTTTCACCAAGAAATCATTCCATCCCGAATCTCGAAAATTCTTCAGTAGCTTTGTTGTGCTTGAGACAAGATGCATTCCATTCAAAATATCTTGAGATTTACGTTGCAATGCCATACAAAGATGATGAGTGATTTCCATAATGTCTTTCATAAGATGCAATGTGAAAACAAATCCAAAGGATAACAACTGATTCAAAGCAAAATTAGCATCTCCACGTTGAGAGTATGAACCTCCATCTGCTGCAATGTTACTTAAAACCACACAAGTAGCATTGAACATTTTCAGTAAACTAGAAATAGAATCCAAATGAGAACCCCAACGAGTATCTCCAGCTCGTTTTAAAGTGCCAATTTGATTAAGCCCCCTTCCAGTTTCAAGTTCACCATTAGCAATCTTAGTAGCAATTTCAATTGCTTGAGCCTCCTTTAATTCATCATTACGTTTGCTAGATGCAGTAACAATGTTGATAATGAAAACTAAATTGGAGAAGAATTGGTGAACAGAAGCTACTTCTCTAGAAGCTGCAACTAAAGCAAGTTGAAGCCTATGGGCCAAACAATGAATGTAATAGGCATATGGACATTCATGGCAAATTAAAGCTTGCAAGCCATTCCATTCACCTCTCATATTACTAGCTCCATCATACCCTTGTCCACGGATGTTATGAATGGCCAAATTATGTTGAGAGAGAGTAGAAAAAATAGCTTCCTTCAAAGTTAAAGCCATAGTATCACGGACATGAATAACACCAAAAAATCGTTCACAAATGCATCCTTCCTTATCTACATATCTCAAAACAAGAGCCATTTGCTCTCTTTTGGACTCATCACGAGCTTCATCAACTATAATGCAAAATTTTGAATTTCCAATCTCTTGGCAAATTTCTTTTCTAACCTTATTGGAAAATATATAAAGAATCTCCTTTTGAATTTCAGGAGATGTATAGGAGGCATTGGATGGAGCATTTTCTTGAACAACACTTGCAACCTATCCATTAATAGAGCATAATTATAATTTTATAAAGATAATAACTAAATGGAAGCATATTATGAATTAAAAAGATTTCTTTCAAGCATGCATATTATATAAATTCAAGAAAGAATGCAAAGCTGGAAGAAAATCACTCTTACCTTATCATTATAAGAAGCCAACAACTTAATAAGTTGATGAAAGTTTCCACGATTAAGAGATTTTTCACTCTCATCTCGTCCTCGAAAGGCACAACCTTGAAATGCAAGCCATCGAACTACATCAATTGAAACTTGAAGCCTTAATCGATTAATCTCAACTTGCTCAAAACTTTGTTTCTCAATGAAAGTTCCAATGTGTTGAGAAGCATTCATCAAATCATTGCAGGCTTTTACAGCAATTCTATGAAATGAGTTAGGATTTTTCCCCACATGTCGTAAGAAAGCACAATTATCTCCATTATTGACCTTCTTCCAATTCTTAAAGCCACCAAGAACAAATGCACTTAATTCAACTCGTCCATTCGGCTTACTAAATAGATAGCATGAAAGACAAAAAGTAGCATCAATTGATGGAGAATATTCAAGCCAAGATGGAAACAATTCAAACCAAGAGCTACAAAAATGACGAGCATGTTTCTTTGAACCACTTGAAGGGTAATTTTCATGCTTAACTTGATATGGCCCCCAATTGATATAAGCTCGACGAATTTCATCTTGTTGATTAAGAGGATAGCTCCATATAGGTGGACGTTTTCCGGGATCACGCTCCAAAGAAGCAATATCAATCTTTTCAAGTTCAACTCTTTGAATTTTTTTGGGAGGTTCAACAACCAAACTCTCACTAAGAATAGATGATGGAGTAGCATCACTCTCCTTGTGCTTTTGATCTTCAATAATTTTTCTTTTAAAAAATGCATCAATTGTTGTTGACTTAACCATGGAGAATAAATTTCAAACCTGAATTTAATTCACACTTCATAAGTTATATACAACTCTAGCAAATTATCATAATAAATTATACGTATGCCAAATTAATATTATATATGCATTATATTAGTATTTCTTTGAACCACAAATAGAGTATGGAACCACAATTTTAAATGATACACACTTATTAAACAATAAAATACTTTATACATGTCAAATTATATTTCTTGAGAAAAATATACTACCAATATAGTATAATATCACAATTTTGATACTAGAAATGTATTTTACAGGAGCATAAGATAATTGGAAAGAGGAAAAGATTAAATTTCATAATAAATTAATTATAAAAGGAAAAGGTTTAGTACAGGCACCAGAGAATGGAGCCAGCCACTTCACTTCAAGTTATTGGATTCTACTTTCTAGCACCAAGTGACCAAGCCACGGAAGCCACCAATGACCAAACGGTCCAAACCAATCATGGTGTGAATCACCCTTGAATTTTGATGAATCTTCTTTGAATCTTTGTTGTATTCTTCTCCAGACTCCAGTTCTCCTGTCTTCTTGCTCTTTTCACTTTACTTTTGTGTCTACCCACAATCAAGTGCCACCGTGAAAGAAAGAAAGAAATGAAAAGTCACCCTCTGACCCACACTTCCTTTTTGATCCGCATATCAGAAAAGTGGGCAAATAGCTTCCTTTGTAAGCTTTTCTTAGAATACTAAAGATAAAATAATTTTTTTTAAATCTTTTATCCATTGGGCTAAGTTATATATAGTTGTATATGGGCCAATAAAATAATTATTTTTGTTTTAGCCCATTAACAATTATGAATTGGGTCATGATATAAACTCTCATAATATAAACTAAAATTGTAAAAATTTAGGGGGGGCCAATTTTATTTTACACACAAATTTACATATTATGAATTAAAATTTTCAAAACTTAGGGGGGGCCATGGCCCCCCTCTGCCCCCCCTTGGCTCCGTCATTGTCTCAGAGAATTTATATAAACTGTGAATAGTGGTCAAGAACTTATTTTAGGCCTTGGGTCGCAAGTAAAACAGACCAAAAACATATGTCACAGTGAATGATTAAGTTCCAACATCTATGTGGAAGGATGTATCAAAAACAAAAACATTTACAGAATCAAACTAAAAAGCATTAGGACCTCATAAGTGATGAAAAGCAGCTTGGTAATTGACCAATGAAATAGCGTCAATTGGACAAATAAGAACATTACAATATTATTTACATTGTATATAATGTGGAATTAGTGGGCTTCACAATCTTATTTGGAGCATCTTCATTGGCCAATGACCAACTGCTAGGCTTGCCAAGTAGTAGGTCCGCCCACAATAAAATTTCCAAGTATTATTCACTTGATGAGAACTTTTACTAAGAAGATATTTCCAAGAAAAGGTGCTGAGCACGAAAAAGCTTCATTTTGGACAAGTCCACTTCAGTGCAATAGTCAACTGTAACTTTTTAAGAAGGAACTCAACACATCAGAAGTAATTGAATATCTTGGTTACTATGCAGTTATTCAACACATTGTAACCTAGAAAACAAGACAAGAACCATCTTGATGATACTTTTGATGACATGATTCTCTTCAAGTTTGTGATACAGAGGCGAAATTAGATAGAACATGGCTATATCCTATTCCGCATCAACATGTCCAAACTCATAGTCATGTAAAGAATTCTTGGTTTAGATTGTTTAAAGGTCAACAACATGCAGCTAACAACCATCTCAAACAATTCACATTCTTTTCTTGCCCAATTCCCCAATCTCAAATTCAAACAACTACTCACTAGATAGTTTAATCTTCCACAACCAGGTTCAACATAAATTACCTAATCTTATCTCAATCTTAAGATCTCCTACAAGAACTTTGAGTGATGAAAATTAAAACAAAATGAATCTTCAGCGAGAATTTATATGATCAGAAAAAGCTCCAAGATATGCTATTTGAGGTTAATGTTTGCTCACAAGTTTAATTTAAGAAACATATCTAACCTTGGTTAAGACCAAGGTCCGAAGTAGTGAATGAAGGGATGTCTCTAGTGTGCCTAAATTCCTCCAATTTCTTGAAGTTCATCCACGGCTTCACCCAAACTTTTGCTTCATATATCTGTTTCTTCCCAGCATCAATTGCCTCCAGAGTAAGATGATACAACTTACCAGCAACCACCTGTTCTTTGGCTTTGATCACCCTTCCAAACTCAAGAAGCGCGTTCTATGTCCAGAAAAAGGAAATACAGTAAATTACATATAATCCAAATTCCAAAAACAGTAGCTGAAGAAAGGACATTAACAAACGCTGTCCAGGAATTGTTTCCACATTAATTCATTCTTCTTTTTTCTTCTTCTCTTGTTTTTTTTTTTTTTTTAAATATAAAAGCTCATCAACATGCATCCGTTATTTTAGAAAAATCTGCAATATTAACCTCAGAAGACAACCATCTAAAACTTACATAAATTTATTTTCCCTGAAACCATCAACTAAGGGTTTCTTTCATCAAAAAAATTGGGAAATCCCTAGCTAATCATTCCCTAAAGCCACATAATTTAACAGAAAAAATGCACACCCAAAAAACCCTTAAAAAGAATTTGAACTCCGGGATTCCCACCTCTTCTAATCGAATTAAAAATCAATAATCAAGATTTTTTTTCCAAAATAAGAAAAAGGGCCAGTAAACAAATAGCCAAATCAAGAACCAAGAGAAAGAAAACAGCGATTAATGAATACAGACCTCTTTCTTGTTGTGTTCTTGAACAGCAAAACGACCAATGCTTTCAATTTCTCCATTGTTCTGATCTCCTCGGTAGCCATGGCTTCCCCCAAGAACACTTCCACTCTCCTTCATCTTTATGAACCCTTTTTCCTCACACGATTCAGAAATCACAGAGACCGCGCCGAAAAGACAAAGAAAGCAAAGAAGACTAGTACCAGTGCTGATCTTCATAGTTATAGCTTTGATTTGAACTATTTCTGCGATTCCTTGGTTTTAATTTAAGGCTGTTTTTGGGTTTCTAGCGGAATCCGATGCATTTATTCTCGTTTTTGCTTTGCGGGTAAGAAATTTTGGTGCGAAAGTTTGTTGGATGACGTAACCTTTTCGGGTATTCGCCGTGGGACGAGACACGTGCAATGATCTGCTGGAACTGGTCGGTTTGACCCGGTTATGCGATGATTAATATATTTTTTTTATTAGAATAATGTTTTATGGGTGCCCATAACATTAATTAGGAAAAGTAAATAAATATAAGTAAAAATAGATAAATTAAATAGAAAATGTATATAAATGTACAAGAGGGTAATAATTATTAGTATGTGTGCATATATCGTAAGTTAGTTGAATTTTAAGTATATAAATGAAAAGCCAATAAGCATCTGTTAGAAAAAATCTTTTTATTATTTACGCTATTACTTCCTCATCCTTCTTATTGAGAAATTAATTTGGGAGTATGATATCTACAAGGAAAGATAAAATCTAGTTAACGGGAACTTTTTTGATCCCGTTTAAGGATCATTTCAACTTGTACATCTCGATAAAAATAATAATGGTTTGAATTTTAAATCTTTAAAATTGTTGGAACTTAAGGGCCAATAACACTTTTTTTTCCTATCTAATTTTAAAATTAACTTAGGAGTATGACATTCAATAAGAACTGTAGAATCTCCTTAAAAATAATCCAATAAGATCGTAAAGTTCTTCAATGTTCTTTCAACAATATGACATGGATCAAAGGAGACTATTGGACTTGCCTTGTAGTTAGTTCACCATGAGCTAAAATTTCATTTATAGCATTTCTCAAAAAAATAAATACGAGCTTGTGACTTGTGCATTCCTATTTTTCCAGATTTACTAATTTAGTCACCCTGAAAAATCCCGATTGGTTTTATTGGTTTTGTGTGAATTCATTTAGGTGGATTTTTGATGGACATAGGCCCTAATTCTTCACCGAAATTCCCAGCTGTGTTTGGACTGGGGAACCTGAGTGGATTTAGATTTAAAACCCTTTACCAAATTCCCTTATATGTTTGAATGAAGTAAAAGAGATGGGTTTGAAATGCATCATTTAATGGAAGGATTAGTCTGGCTATAACTAATGAATTTTAAAGAATAAATATTGCATGCACCGTTAGTTTATACACTATGATGGTTAGATGAATCCAACATATGTAAAATTTTGATTTAATTTATCATCTTAGCTAAGCCATAGCTAATTTCATAATGCACGTGATACTTGCTTTTACCAGTGCACCAACCATACCTATAACTATCATTCACCTATATTTCATGATGAAGAAACTAGTTATAGATTCATTAAATTCTATGAAATTATAAGGTTAAAATGATAAAGGTAATTCCCTACTTTCGTGAGAATAGTCTCTATATTCAACACTTCCATGAACTAGTATAATATCATAATTTTCATTGATGATACAACACCTTTAGAACTATAATTTATGTATCTATTGCACATATACATTTAAATGGACTATAAATTCAAATTGTAAATTGTGCACATATTTGTATTTTCTCATGGACTTGATTTAAAATATTGCTTTAAATAAGAACTTCTAACCAATCTTGCTTTAAATATATTACTATTTTCATCAAGCAACTTTACATTTCCTATCCACATATTGATGCCAATCTAATAACAATCTATCTTTAATTTATCTTTGTTAATCTGGGCAACTTGATGCACAGAGTCGGCCATAGAAATTAGTTTACTATAAATTTACATTTGAAGCAGAGACAACTAAATTTTGCTTCTTGTATATCAACAGTTTACAATCTTTAGTCTCCTTATAATACTTTTACTTTTGTATACAATTTTACAAATTTATCACTCTTATTTTTAAACAAAATTTTCCTTAAGAAAGTTTACAACAATTATGAAGTAGCTACTATATTGCTCATATTCATTATATATTCATTTTGACCAATGGAAATTTTATTCTTGACTCAATATTTTTTGGTTTCATAAACATATATTAGTTTTATTTTTTGTCATTTAGTGCCTTTTGACTAATGAATTAATATCACTCGTCAAATATATCCATAGGAATACATATAATAATTAATGTCCATATATATTTTACTGTGTTTTTTTTAAGTGGGAGGTTTTGAATCTATAACCTCCCATTTATATTCTCTCCCACCTTATCATTCAACCAAATCCTTTGCCCCATTTTACTGTGTTGTTTATTTGTAGTTCAATGTAAATTTTCTCTTTTTTATTTTTATTTTTTCCTACTAAGGGAGGAGTGGGACTTAAGAAGCAGGGAGGGAACGGGGAGATTTACAATGTAAATTTTCTGGTTACTTTTTAGAAGATATAAACTTTTCGGTATATCAAGTGTACGGGTTTTATAATATATACCACATGAATCAATCAATCAAGCATCTTAATTAATATGCTTTGCAACAAAACACAATGATGGAACCAAAGATTTGAATTGTTAAAAGAATCCTTGTTGCAAATTGTGGGGTGCAATTGCAATATAAATTTATCGTAACTATTCAAAAATTTGGTATATTTTGACAATAAATGGTATCATCATTATCAATCAAGGAATGGATTTTATACCTTAACTTTGAGTCAAAAATGTTCTTGGACTTTAGATCAAGCCAATCCCTTTTGTCAAAAAGTCAATATCCACTAATTTGGTTCTTACGGGATTTTTCATCTTCTTTTGGGGGGATTGGTACTTGTGGTTGTAGACAAAGATAATTTATTTAATTTATTTAGTCAAGATTTATTTAAATTAAATTGATCTTGATTAAATTAAGTTAAATGATAAAAGTTCATTATGTTTTGAACTTGCAAATTGGGCCAGTATTATATGGGCTATTAAATCAAATTAAATTTGTAATGTCCATTTAAGTTGAAGTGAATTAATTGATTTATTAATTCACAATTGACTATTTGAGTTGGCCCATTATTTAAGCCCAGGTTAAATGGATTTCTTGAGTAACAAGTGATCCAAAATACAGGAAGATTCTGAGAGTTTTCTTCAAGACCTAGCCTACATATTTTGGCTATAAATATAGGTCTTCCCTCAAGGCAAAGACATGAAAAAAATCCCTAACATTCGAAGAAACTCTGTCAAATTCTCTCAAGAGCTTTCTTCCTCAAATCCAAGTCCAAGTCAAGTCAAACAAATCCTCTTGCTATCGGTGTTGAAGACTTGAAGTTTCAAGTGTTTGACGCCGTCATCAAATCAATCGTTTTCTACGCAGAAATTGTAGGAAACACCCGTTCGATTGAAGAACAAGTCTTTTTGACCCTTCAATTGAAACTATTCGAATAAAAGAATCAGGAGATTAAATTCTTTGATTTAAGAATTTTCAGAGATTGTAACCCGCTTATTATTTGATTTAATAAATTTGATATTTGTGCAAGTTTTCTTGTCTTTTATTTCAGGCAACAAAATTTGTGCTTACAAATTTCTGGCACGCCCAGTGGGACCATCTCTGCCTCTCATCTCTTTTCTTCCAACAACTTACCAGTTTCAAAATTCAATGGAGTTCAAGAAGGTGAACTTTTCTCTTAAAGGCTTAGTGGCCGATGTCTCAACAATTCAAGAGACGCAGTATACTGCACATCTGACAAGGAGCAAGGCCAAGAAGTTAGCAGAAAGGGCTAAGGCGAACGTTTTGACTGAAGAAACAAATCTCAAGATGCTTCCCAACAAGAAAGGAGCCCATGATGAATCCATTGATAGCCCAAGTGATTCGGCTGCCTCTGTGGTGATGCCCGTCATGATGACCAATACCACAACTGTGGAAGACCAGATCTCGAATCTAGCCAAAATTGTCGAAGGGCTAGTAGTGCATGCGCAAAGTCAGGATGCCAAGATAGTCAAATTAATGGATATGATGGAAAATATAGGCGAAAATAGCCTTAGTATGTCCAAACAGAAATTCAAAGTGCAAGATGAAGGAGACTTGTCATCAAGGGAGAAGGAGAAAGAGGATGCGAAATCACAAGCCGCGAAGGAATTTTCAATCTCCCCTAATGGCACCATTCATGTTGACAATCTGAAGGAATTTATCGAAGGTACAATCAAGGATAAGATGGGTGGAAGCGCCAAGTCATATAGCGGTTACACTAAACCTTACACTGCTAGAGTGGAAGGTTTGAAGATGCCTGTGGGATATCAACCTCTAAAATTTCAACAATTTGATGGCAAGGGTAACCCTAAACAACATATTGCACACTTCGTGGAAACCTGCAACAATGCGGGCACTGATGGTGACTTGCTCGTTAAGCAATTTGTTCGCTCTTTGAAGGGTAATGCCTTTGATTGGTATACAGATCTGGAGTCTGGAACCATTGACAGTTGGGAGCAGTTAGAGCATGAATTTCTTAGTCGCTTCTATAGCACAAAGAGAACTGTCAGCATGACTAAACTCTTTAATACACGTCAATGGAAGAGTGAACCTGCCATTGATTTTATCGACTGTTGGAGGAATCTGAGCTTAAATTGCAAAGATCGAATTTCTGAATCTTCCGCGATCGAGATGTGTATTCAAGGTATGCACTGGGGACTCAGATACATCTTACAAGGTGTACAACTAGAAACGTTTGATGAATTGTCCACAAAAGCCCATAAGTTAGAAATTAATCTTGATGGACAAGAACCGCCAGTTCCTGACCCTCACAAGGCTAAGGAGAGACAAGAAGCGAGGAAAGGGGCAAGCCACCAATCAAAAATGAAAGGAAGGAGACTATGGCCACAAGTATAACACCTTTTAAGGTTGTTCCCAAAACTGCTAGGGGAGAAAACAGGAAGAGCAATGCACATCAAGAGCAAGGAAAGAGGAAGCCGACTCTCAAGGAGATGCAAGACAAAGAGTACCCTTTTCTTGATTCTGATGTCCCTGGTATGTTTGACGATCTGTTAAATATAAACTTGATCACGCTTCCTGAGATGAAGCGACCTGATGAGGCCAGGAACACTGACGATCCAAACTACTGTAAGTATCACCGATTGGTTGGGCATCCCATTCAAAAATGCTTTGTCTTCAAAGACAAAGTAATGGAGTTGGCAAGACAAGGGAAAATTCTCCTTGAAGAAGACAAGGCGAGTGTGAATCAAACGTCCATTGGTTCCCTGCAGTCCATGGAGGATAAAAGGGACATGGTACCTGTATTGCCGACAATTCAATTTGAATCACTTGACCCTATAGAAATCAAACAAGAAAGTGCTCCTTTAACTCTTCAGGAACATGCATATGAAGATGAAAAGGGGCTACAACCTGATGTGGATGATGAAAGATGGACTCTAGTCACTTGAAGGAGGCAGAAATCTTGTCCATCTAGTAAGGCGAGCAAGGTCTTAACAAGAAGTATGATGATTTGGAAGGGAAAAGAGAAAGACGTAAAGAAAAATAATGACTGTCGTAATCTTCAAGGAGGTCGAATCTTCAAGCAAAAGTCGCGAACTCCTATCACTTTAAAAGAATTCTTGCCAAAAGAATTCCTTGATGTTGATGTGGTCGCGAGTCACACAACGCGAGTAGATCATATCGAAGAACAAAAGAATAATACTCGTGAATCTCTCTGTGAGATAACCCGTATGCCTATCGGCAATGAAGAAGGTCGTGTGTCTACCGGCAATGAAGAGGTGAACGTCACAAGTATCACTTTTACTAGTGAAGACTTGTTGCTTGGGTCAACACCGCATAACCGCCCTCTGTTTGTGACTGGTTATGCAAATGAGCAAAAAGTGAATAGAATGTTGATAGATAGAAGTTCCGCAGTCAATATTCTCCCTTTAAAAACTCTGAAGGAGCTTGGTATTCCGGTTGATGAACTCTCCAATAGCCGACTGATGATTCAAGGCTTCAATCAAGGAGGGCAAAGAGCTCTTGGATCACTAAATTTGGAGGTAGTCATTGATGACATGACGTCCAGAGCACTGTTGTATGTGATAGATGCTAAAATAGCATACAATGTACTGTTGGGAAGGCCCTGGATTCATGAAAATGAAGTTGTACCTTCAACCCTTCATCAATGTTTTAAATACTCCCGAAATGGAGTGATAAGAAGTGTGAAAGTCGATGACAATCCTTTCACTGAGGCGGAAGCGTATATCGCTGATGCCAAATTTTACGTCAAAAGGCACATTGCGAAGGATAGATCTGAGCAACCTCTATCTGGGGATAAAATCCAGAACCCCGAATCTCCAAATGCAAAATGGGTGAAAGTGATGATTTCGAAATAAAAAGAGGAAGTTCATGAAGAAACTGATGTTTCATTGCCAAGCAATGAATCAGTTGTCTTTCGTTGCCCTCCCAAATCAAGAATAGAATAGGGACAGTCACCTGCAATTCAGCATGAAACTCTAAAAGATTTGACTCTTTCGGTAGCTCATCTTGATACAAAAAAGGCGTCATCTTCTCAACTTAAAAGGTCTAACTTTTTAAGCAAAGAATCTGAAATTGAACAAAACACCATACCAAAGTCAAGAACCAAAGAAGGTTTTGATGCTATCGCTTATAAGCTTCTCGCTAAAGCTGGATATGATCTCAAAGAATCTGCGGTGTTAAATATTCCATCCTGTCAATCTACTGGTGACATGATTCATGGGTTGAATCCTACCCAAAAGATGTTGAAGGAAAAGGGATACGCTGTCGAAAATCTCAAATTTGACCTTGGCTACTCCTCTCCTACACCAATTCGCATCAAGATCAATAAAGTTAGTAGCCCATATATTACTGTGGAGGATGAGTCTTCTCAAATAGTTGATAAATTCCAAACCTTTCACGAAAAGGAGAATAAAACTCCACGGGTGTCTGTTTTTAAGAGATTAGGACCACAAAGAAGACAAAAACTTCAAAACTCTCATAAGAGTAAAGGAAAAATGACAAAGTCATTGCAAAATCTTCAAGAACCTTCTGATTGTCCCCATAAATTTGGTAGCATCATTCTTTCGAGAATGAGAAGATGCACAGACCTTGTAATAAAGTGTGAGACTGAATTGAGGGTCAGGGAGCATACCGTGGTGTACACAAGACAAAAAGAGGATGATGAAGAGAGTGTTGCCTCATGCAATCATATAACCATAATTGACGGTGACTCTCCTGAAGAAGAAGAAGATGCTGAAGACGCTCCACCTGAATTTGAGGAAGGTGTTAAGGCCACTGTGGATGATCTAAAAGAGATCAATCTTGGTACTTCAGAGGACCCGTGTCCAATATATGTAAGTGTTTCACTGAATCCTGACGAAGAGAAGGCATATGTTGATCTCTTGCAAGAGTATCGAGATGTTTTTGCCTAGACTTATAAAGAAATGCCGGGTTTAGACCCAAAAGTGGCCGTCCACCATTTGGCTGTTAAAAAGGGAGTTCGGCTAGTGAAGCAAGCACAACGGCGATTTAGACCCGATTTGATTCCGTTGATCGAAACTGAAGTCAATAAGCTTATTGAAGTCGGGTTTATTCGTGAAGTTAAATATCCCACATGAATTTCGATTATCGTGCCCGTGCGAAAGAAGAATGGACAAATCCGCATCTGCGTCTAGTTCAGGGATCTTAACAATGCTTGTCCTAAAGATGACTTTCCTTTACCGATCACTGAGCTCATGATTGATGCAACTACTGGGCATGAAGTTCTATCGTTTATGGATGGCTCTTCTGGATATAATCAAATTCTATTGGCATCTGAGGATGAGGAGCTCACTGCATTTCGTACTCCTAAGAATATTTATTGTTATAAAGTAATGCCCTTTGGTCTAAAAAATGCTGGAGCCACATATCAAAGAGCAATGCAAAGTATCTTTGATGACATGCTTCATAAAAATATCGAGTGTTATGTGGATGATTTAGTTGTTAAATCGAAGAAATGGAGTAATCACTTGGAGGACTTGAGACAAGTATTTGATCGGTTGAGAAGGTATCAACTCAAAATGAACCCTCTCAAGTGTGCATTTGGAGTCACATCGGAGAAATTTCTTGGTTTTGTGGTTCGCCATCGAGGTATTGAAATTGATCAGGCCAAAATTGATGCTATATTGAGGATGCCTGAACCTCGTGACATTCATTAATTGAAAAGTCTTCCAGGGCGATTAGGTTATCTGCGGAGATTTATCTCAAATTTAGCAGGAAGGTGTCAACCATTTAGTCGCTTGATGAAGAAAGATGTGCCATTTCAATGGGATGAGGCATGTAGTAATGCATTCAATAGCATTAAGTCTTATCTTATGAAAGCACCTGTTTTGGCTGCACCTATACATGGAAAGCCGTTACTTATTTATATTGCTGCCCAGGAACGCTCAGTGGGGGCATTGCTTGCACAAGAAATTAATGAAGGAAAAGAAGTTGCCCTTTATTATTTAAGCAGAATGATGACCCCCAACGAACTAAACTATTCACCGATTGAAAAGTTGTGTCTAGCTCTTATTTTTGCAATATAGAAGTTAAAACACTACTTTCAAGCACATAGCGTGAGGCTCATTTCCAAGGCGAATCCCATAAAATATGTGATGAGCAGACCAGTACTATCCGACCGTCTAGCAAGATGGTATCTTCAACTACAGCAGTTTGAAATTATTTATGTGCCTCAAAAGGAAGTGAAAGGACAAGTTCTGACAGATTTTCTTGCTGATCACCCAATACCTGCTAAATGGGAGTTAAGTGATGACCTACCAGATGAGGATGTACTTCTTGTTGAGATTCGCCCACCATAGAAGATGTATTTTGATGGTGCAGCTCATCGTCATGGGGCTGGAGCGGGGATTATATTTGTGACTCCTGATGGAGGGATATTGTTATACTCTTTTACTCTAAGTCAACATTGTTCAAACAATGTCGCTGAGTACCAAACTCTCATACTCGGACTTGAAATAGCTGTTGACATGAAACAGTTGGACATTCAAATCTATAGTGACTCTCAATTAGTGATTAACCAACTCTTGAAAAGTTATGAAGTCAAAAAGTCCGAGTTAATTCCGTATCACAAATATACAATGCAACTAATGAGGCGGCTTGGAGGTGCAAGTATTAAGCATGTTCCTAGAAGGAAAAATAAGCAAGTTGATGCATTAGCTGCGCTAGACTCTTCACTTACCATGTCGAATCATGAGATACAAATCCGTGTATGCCAAAAGTGGGTAGTTCCATCACTAATTGATGATGACGATATTGAAGGAGGCGACGCTCATATGGTCTCAACCTATGAAATTGATAAAGAAGATTGAAGACAACCCCTCGTTGATTATCTCAAGTATCAAAAACTACCTGAGGAGCAATGTAGGAGAACTGACATCCGTCGCCGTGCCCCTCGTTTTATCTTGTATAAAGATATGCTGTACCGAAAATCATTTGAAGATGTACTGTTGCGCTGTTTGAGCGAAGACGAGGCATATCGAGCGATACACGAGGCACATTCTGGAATATGTGGAGCTCATCAATCTGGTCCCAAGTTACATTTTTGGATTAAAAGAATGGGCTACTATTGGCCTGCTATGGTCAAAGATTGCATAAAATATGCTCAAATATGTCAAGCTTGCCAGTTTCATGCAAATTACATTCATCAACCACCTGAGCCGTTACACTCGACCGTTGCTTCTTGGCCTTTTGATGCTTGTGGTCTTGATGTTGTGGGGCCATTACCAAAGTCGTCCGGTCAACATTTATATATATTGGCTGCGACCGACTACTTTTCTAAATGGGTTGAAACCATACCGCTCAAGCAAGTTAGAAAGGAAGATGTGGTGAACTTCATTCGCGTGAATATTATTTACCGTTATGGAGTTCCCCGATACATTATCACTGATAATGGAAAAGCCTTCTCAAATAACTTGATGGATAAGATGTGTGAAAAATTTCATTTCAAGCAACGTAAGTCCTCCATGTATAATGCCCCCGCCAATGGCCTTGCCGAGGCATTCAACAAAACTTTATGTAATTTGTTGAAGAAAGTGGTGGCTAAATCAAAGAATGATTGGCACAAAAGGATAGGCGAAACTCTTTGGACTTATCGCACCACATATCGAACTCCAACCAAGCCACACCATCTGCTTTAGTCTATGGTGTAGAAGCTGTCCTGTCCCTTGAGCAACAAATTCCTTCTTTGAGAATTGCTATCCAAGAAGGGCTCACGGAGGAAGAGAATGTTCGCCTGCGCCTTGAAGAATTGGAAGCTTTAGATGAAAAGAGATTAGAGACCCAACAAAATCTGGAATGCTATCAAGCCCGTCTCTCTAGAGCTTTTAATAAGAAAGTTCGGCGCCGCTCCTTTCAAGTCGAGGATATGGTACTCGCCTTTCGAAAGCCAATAGTTATGACTCATCGCACTAAAAATAAATTCGTCTCCAAATGGGATGGGCCATATGTTGTTCGAGAAGTCTACACGAATGGCGCGTACAAACTGGTGGACAAAGATGGCGTAAAAGTTGGTCCTATAAATGGGAAATTCATGAAGTTATACATGCTATAGAAAAAAAAATAAAACACTCCATGACGCATGAGTCTAAACTGCATGTTGCTCCAGACCCGTAGAGCTAAAACTGTGGACAACAACCACCAATAGTGTAGCACGTGGTTAAATTGCTGAAACACTCCAGCAAATCTAAGGTGGTAAACAAATGGATACTTCTGACCCGCAAGAGTTTAAACTGTGAACGGTAGGAACTACGTGTGACTTGATTCCCTTTTGGGATATGTAGGCAGCTTAGAGGACAATTTCTAAGTTCAGTTACAATCATATAAAACTAAATCCTTTGTCCGGATGATTCTTTTGTTGCAAAAAAAAAAAAAAGCGGTTCTCTTTAGGACATTTCAAGTTATTTTGTGACATATACTTGAAAGTGTATTATTCAGATTACCAAATTATTTGGATAATTATCTTTTTAAGTGTGATCAAAATTATACAAAGATGAAATTGTTCATACTACGGTTGATAGTCTGAAATGGTGGCTATCGAAAAAGTAGGTAAAGACGAGGACGTCTGCAAGAATGTGATGAAAAGGAAAAAAATCAAGTTTCATTATAAAGTGCTTGTGCTCATAGCTACACGCTTTAAGCAATTAACAAAAGATGAAATTTGAAATAAAGTAAAAGATTACAACTATTTCTTGAATTCAAATGACGACAGCTCCTTTCGGTTGTTTTCAAGTAGTGCTTGTATCTTGTCCAAAGTTTAACTCTCCTCAGCAAGTAGGGACGGGAAATTCTCAATCTTTCGAACTTCATTTTGTAACTCGATCATCACGCCTTGCACTCGGGTAAGCTCATTTTGCTCTTCTCGTAGCAGTGAAAGCTTCTCTTTTCTGTGAGTATCCAAGAATTCAAGTCGTTTTCTCAACTCTACTTTCTCGCGATCAATCTCCTTAACTTTCAACATGTGCGTTGAGATCTTTTCCGTTTGTTGTTTCTCCTTACTCTGAGCATTTCTAAGATGTTGGGTGGCCGTAGAGAGCAACTCATCTATGATTCAGCTGAAATTTTATTTGAGAGAGAAGATTTCACTGCGACGTAACGAGCTGCATTTGCAAAGAAAGCCTTCAAAAGGCCTTGCAAATTTGAAATATCCGTGGCATTGAAACTTTGCATTTCCTCCATGATTTCGCTTGCTTTCATTTCAAGAGTAGGTATGCGCTCCAAGGTTGTTTGAGATATCATCACCCTCAAATTATTCCACAACATTTGGATATAGTCTCGACGGCATGTTGAGATCACACTTTGGGGGCAAAATTCAGACACTTGAGGTGCCCTTGGCCATGATGGTGGATCGAAAACTTTGAGTTTCTTCTTGGCCGATGGAGTCATATGGTCCGCCTTCTGTGGCGTGATTTGCTGAATCATATTTCCATCCTCTACTGTCTTTTTGAAATTCTCACTAGCACCCATTTGTTGGGTAGAACTGACCACTTGTTTGGCCAAAATTTCAAATGCAGTAGGTCCCTCAACTGATGCTTGGCTTGGTTCTCCATCATCAATGAAGATCAAATCTTGATCATCCAACTGTAGGGAAAATGTTATGAGACAAATCATGAATATGAAATTGACAAGCAAATTTCAAATGCTAAATTAAAGAAGGCAAGGAAGGTCTTTATAATATTGGCACGGCTTATACCAGGCACAGATATATCCGGAATGTCTTTAAAGAGTTGTTTAGGATCTAAACCAATATCATCCAAAGGGAGAGTCATTACCTTGGACTTCTTGCGCTTCCAATGCTGGTCCGTGCTAGTGGATTGCTTATCCTCCTCATCAAAAAGCTCACTCCTCTTCCTCTCATGTGAATTGCAAGAATCATGATCAATAGCCTTCGCAATTTTTGAAGGAAGATGAAATGAAGTACCCTTTGAAAATTGTTCATCAGGAGTAAGGTCCTCAGGGGTAGCAACCTTGTTGTTTGAACTCTTCAAAATTTCCTTCTCGTTTCTCACAGTCTTTTGCTTCATCTCAAGACTATTGCCAACCTTGGAAGGATTGTTCAGGTTTACAAGTTCCTTCCATTTTGACTTCTTCTGCTCCCCATTTGATTGGACACTCTTAATCAAAGCATCACGTCCTTTGAGGAGATGATTATCATGTACCATAGACCACCATGTTTGAAAGCCTGAAGATGTGTGCTTGCTAGCATTCAAGGGATAGTTAGGAAAAAGTACCTTTGACTCTGTTTTACTGCGGATGGCAGTGCGCCAGAGTATTCGACTCAAGTCATAATTTGTGGAACGAACATCTGCCCCGAGTTCCTGTGGAGGAACTTGATAAAACCCGAATTGCCGCGCGAACCTATATGGACTATATGGCTCAACAAGGAAATTCCTTTCAGCATGCAAAACTAAGTAATTTGAGCAGGCGCTTACAAAATAACTTAGTTCGAGATTCGCTAATTTGTCATTATCAATAAAAAGTTCGTTGCGGTTCTTCACAAGAGAAGTGATTCCCCAAGTTGTTTTGTCTCCCTGATGAAAGAGGTCGCGGGCACTATTTTCATCAAAATATCGTGCGCCACCCTCTCCAGAATAGTTGGTCATGGTGGGTCCAGGCATGGTATTTGGAGTCTAATAATGGGTAGAGAAATAACTCGCTAACCAAGCATATATGTAGTGCACCGAAAAAACCGCACGTGCACACCCTAGGGTAGCTGAGTTTGAAATTTTATCAAGCCCACGGTATATGTTTAGCAGGACAGGAACAACAAGGCAAGTCTTACGACCGGCAGCCATCATACTAGCCATCTTGAAAGTAGATGGTCTAATATAATGGAGGTACTCATCTGGTAAAGCAAAGACACAGAGCCAGCAAGATATAAATGCTGCAAGATAGGTCTCTTCCCGCAAGTGAAGTTTAACTCCAATGGTATCAAATACGCCATTGTCTTGACTTGAAAATTTGCGTGGTTGTCCAATTTCGCCATCCGAATTTTGGATTGCTTGAGCATGAGATGCCCTCTTTATCCTTCTCTGCTTTGGCTTCGAGTACCTGGTTTTGCCTTTAAACCAGAAGTTAATCCATTGAGCAGCAGAGACTCCAGCTTTGTTGGATTCCCCATATTGAAGATGATGTAAGGCTGCGAACAAATACTCACAACTTTGTGGAATATGCCTTAATTTTTTTTCATTAACTCCAGTTAACTCCTCCGTGCATGGGATCACCTCTTTATAGATACCCCCGATGATTGGAAGTCCTCCTAACTTGTGCAAGTCCCAAAGTGAGAGAGACAGTTCCCCAACAGATGTATGCAAGGTATTAGTGTCCGGACACCATGCCTCGCAGAATGCCCTAAGTACATGGGGATTCCTATCGTATGTGAAAAGCGAAGCATATAAGGCGTCAAACAGGCAATTTTCGCTGAACACTTGTTTACTCCTGCCGAGAATATCCTCCAACCACTCCCAGTAATTCTCGATGTAACTGAATGCACCACTGAGTCTCAAGAAAGGACCCCAATGTGCATCTCCATCTATGATCCGCCTGCCAAGGATTTGAAAAGGAGTTGTCCTTGGCTCCTTATCGTGGATAAGGGATTTCAAGGAGTGAACCTTCGCGCCATCATCTTGAGGAAGTTCGAGTGACCAATCCTTCAACTTTGGGTACTGGTGAGAAGGCCACTTACCCGAGTAACTTCCTTGTATAGGGGGATGCACCAATAATTTCGTTCCTTTATCATCAGAGTCATCATGACTATTGGCGATAAGGAGGTACCTTTCGTTTGAAATTGTAACTTCCTTGAATATTGCCATTTCGTCAAGGCTATCCTGCATAAAAAAAGGGTTACAATGGCGCGACCAAAGACAGTAAGTGGAGTACTAAGTCGTTAGCATAAGATAAATAAAGAGATTTCTAGAGCATTGGTAAGCTCTTATTGAGGTGGACATTTATGCCTCCTTTATATACTCCTCAAGCCATGATATGGCTCTCGTGGGAGTTTGCGGTTGCGCCTTCTTCAAATTCTGGTCACGCCTCCCTCATGTACTCCTCAAGCCATGATATGGCTCTCGTGGGAGTTTGCGGTTGCACCTTCTTCAAATTGAGTGTCCACCACTCCTTCAGGTACTCCTCAAGCCATGATATGGCTCTCGTGGGAGTTTGCGGTTGCGCCATCTTCTTTGTATTCCTCAAGCCATTATGGGCTCTCGTGGGAGTTTGCGGTTGCACCTTCTTCAAAGTGAGGGTCCACCGTGTATGTTGTCGCAAGGGATCCTCCTTTCATATCACAAAAAAAATTGGCATTGACAAAAAGTGAAAATCATGAGGCCTGTGAGTTACCTTAGTGTTTTGAATTCCACGAGCTATAAAGTGTCAACTCGCTTCAATGGGTGTCAATACAAGTTGCAACCAAAAAAAAAAAAGACTCATAAGAAGGATGCATTTCCAAGAAAGTCGCAATGCATGTGTTGGTGAGCACTTTATGTCAGTTATCAATTAAATTGACATAAAAAAAATAATTCAAAAAAAAAAACTCAAAAAAAAATATTTTTTTTCTTTTTCTCTTTCCAAGGTGGAAGTAAATCAAGTTTTAACAGATCACAATGAAATTTGGCGGACATCTGTTACTCGACCAACATGTGGTTGTCAAAAGGCAGTAAAGATGATTACCTTCAGGGTGCACGTGTGAAACAGGTTTCTTCCTCAAATATTGTGGTAGTTTTCAGTAAAGATGTTTGTCACAGCTTCAAGACAAAAGCATGTCTTGTGCGACTTTTATAAGGTGCTTGGATGAATCGTTTTAAGAAGTTTTAAATTTTGGGCAGCTACTAAATTCAGTGATTACCATTTAATTTTTTGGAATCACATGAATTTGGTTCCTAAGATTAACTTCAAAAGCTGAAAGTCGGTTTAGGAAGCTCTTGAAATTCGGCAGTCAGAGGTGCTTGGATGAATCATTTTAAGAAGTATTAAATTTCGGGCAGCTACTAAATTTAGTGATTACCATTTAACTTTTTGGAATCACATGAATTTGGTTCCTAAAATCAATTTCAAAAACTGGAAGTCAGTTTAGGAAGCTATCGAAATTCGAGAAATTCCATATTGTCAAGACATTGGTTTCGGCAATTACCTATTCATTGTATGGAGTAAAGCTGCAACTCCATATGGAAGAGGAAGGCACAGGTCTGTTTGCAAGGAGAGAATACTATATTAATGCATGGTGTTTTAGAAACTTGGAGTATTTGGCTATTGCTATGATTTCTCGGTTATTACTACTTCCAAAAGTTGCTCGCATGAACTTTAGGAAGCAATGACGTTTTGGTAATTGCAAGGTCAAGGTAAATTGGTTATTTCCAAAGTTGCTTGGCTGCCTGTCGCGCCCCATTTTTACAAGAAAAATAAATAAATTGGTTGAAAAGTGAATTTTTATTTGAAAGATGAATTTTGATTTACAAAGAAAATGAAGAAAAATATGGGTCTAAATGGGACTTGAAAATGCAACGATTTGACCCAAAATACAGTTTAAAAAGGGTTTTTTGAAATAAAAATCGGAGTCGCCACTTGGTATAGAGTTAAGGTGTACCAAGTCACTTAAAAATAAATTTTTTAAAGGAAAAGGTAAAAAGAAACCTCTTTTAAACAACTCCTAGTCTACGTAAACCAACGAAAAAGGTTCGGGAGTCGCATTTGACGAAGGGGAAGGCAAGGATAAAAATCCAAGGCACCCCTTCGACCTAACCAAGACTAGTTGCGCGATTTAGTCAAAGATTTTCTTGTTTTAACCAAAGCATTTATCACATTTGAATGTACTATATGAATGCAAACCCTAGACCTAGGGGGACATCGGGGAGCAAAATTTCTCTTCAAAGCTTGAATGGTGCCAATCACATTAATTGTGATGCCCAATAGTGACTCTTTGGAGAGGTCACGAATAATGCAAAAAATATGAGACTCTAAGAAAAGAAATAAAATAATTATACAAATATATATGTCTTAAAGGAGTGCATCATGTCGGGTACGGGGGACTAATGTTCGTGACTCAATTTTTCCTTTAATAGAGGGAATACGAGCGTGCTAAGGCTAGAAAAGCCAAACTCGTCCATATTCCATACCCAAGAGACTATTCCCTAATCTAATCAAGCAAATGAACTAACATAGTTCTAATGCTTATATGAAGTGCAAGACTAATGTCATGTTTCATACAAAAGAAGCAAGTACTATACATATAAGGGATAATATGGGGAAAGGGGTATACATATATAAGGAAAATGTCATGCAATATGGTGAAAGAGGCCCTGAAAATAAAGATATGCATGAGATGAAGGCATGCGAATGTACTAGCGAGGGACGGTCCTATTGGATCTAGCATTGGACTAGTCCTTCACTAGCGCTCTCTCACAAGCATTGGACTTGCAAGAGCTCGAGGAAAATACCATGACTAGCGTTGGACTAGCCACGGTTTCGTGCATTTGCATCCATCATACATAAGTAAATGTGCATAATTAAAGCAAGTAGGCATGTGAACACGTAATTCACATAACACATAACACATAAGCATGCATATCTAGATGCACATCCTAAGAAAGCGGTAACACATAGCATATAGGCATGCAACACACATAAGGCAAGTAAAACAAATAAAGCCCTAACTATTACATTCGGGGGGAAAAGCCTACTACAATCTAAGAGAGAAGGAATTAAATGAAATGATATAATAGCCTAACTATTACAATTGTGGCATTCAAGTGCCTCCCAAATAATCAAAATGAACTAAAATAAATATACGAAATTAAGACAAGTAAAGCGAATAAATAAATAAATAAAATGAAAACATTCACAAAAGACATGCAATTAACACATAAATCACATAAGTACACATAGGGTCGAATAAAGTAAAAATAAGGGATAGAGTGTACCTCCCTTGAGTTGGCCCTAATGGAGTGAAATTACTTTTACCCTCCAAAATAAAAGAAAGGGTCAAGGCATCGCTTTAATTAACAAAACAATCATAAAGATAAAATGAATCATGAAATTGAATCAATTAAATCATATAAACAACCTACATTTAAGAAGTCAAAAGAAGAAAGGACTTGATTGCAAAAATTAACAAAAGCTTTGGGGTCAAAATTAAAGAAAAATAAAGTTTAGGGACCTATTTGCAATTAAATCATGACTTAATTGAACAAAATCGAGAAGTTACGCAGACTTTAATGTGATTTCACCAAAGGTCAGGGGTCAATTTGAAATTAATTCAGGACCTACTTGCAAGGAAAAACAAATCATTCGGGCCGTGATGAAATACTTAAAAAGTCAGGGGACTGGAACTACAAGATCAGACGAATAATCATCTTCTCCAAAACAATCTAAATGTTGGCTTCCATTTCAGCTTCCTTTCACGGACAAAAGCAACAAAAAACTCAACTCTGATCATTTCAAAAAGAAAAATGCAACTAGCACAAAACCATACAAAGAAACTTGACCATTCCCAAATCCAAATGGAACTCAACTCCTACGAAGGAAAGGATAACAGGTAGAACAGAAATGAAAGCAGCAGAGAAACATCCGAACATAAACATCTCTCAAAACTCTTCTTTCTTGCTGCAAAATCAACAATCTTCGGTCAGCTTTGGATTGACCAGAGCCGCATCTCACACACAGACCCACACAAAATTCATCAATTTTTGCAGCTTTGATTCAACGTTTTCTATCAGGCATTTCTTCAAATACCAAATGGGTATCAAAGACATCATCGATTCTTAGCTCAATTGGGGTTATAATCAACCCCAAAATTGCCAGAAATCCAAGGGAAATCAGCCCCATCAACATATAAGCATATGTATTAAGAAATTTTAAGCTAATTAACAGGAAAATTGCACTAAATAATCCCACGGAAAAACCATTTCAAAACTGGACAAGAACTGAAATTTAAAAAGGAAAAACCGATAGCTTACCGTGCTCCTGCTTGGTGAAATTTCGTAGGGGGTGATGGTGAAAGCGAGAGACACGACGATCTCTTCGACGGCAGATTTGGCAAGGAAAATGTCACAGCCAGCAGCGGATTGCTGGAGAGCTTGGAGGAGAGCTCCGTTGGCGGAGAGCATCGTTGGAGCAGAGGTCCGCTTGGGATCTCCGTGAATAATCTGTCCATTGTATCATTGATTAGGAAAACTGAAGCTAGACAGCAACCTTATTATCAAAATACTGCCCTTCCGCCTTGCTTTTTCCTCAATTTTCCCGCAACCTTGTTCTTTTTTGCTTTGTTTTCTTTGCTCTGTTTTCCTTGCCAAAGCTGCCCCCCTTCCTTCTTTCCCCTGTTTTTCCTTTTCCTTTGTTTTTCAGACCAAGCTCTCTCGTTTCTTTCTTTCCCTTACTCTCCCTCTAAGCCCAGCCGCCCTTGTTTTCTTCCTAAACCCTAGCCGTTTTCTTTTTCTGTTTTTCCTTGCCTTTTCCTCTTTTTTTTTTTTAAATCCTCAACCTACAAGTGTCTCAATCTCTCCCCCTCCTAAGTGATGTGTTGTCCAAATACAAAAGGGACACTTGTCCTAATGCATGTTCTCCATTTGTCTAGCATGCAAACTTTCACTAATTTCACACATTATTTTGTATTTTTGTATTTTTCATTTTTCCCTTTTTTTGAAATTTAGTATGAAGACAAAAATAATATAATAAAATGAATTAGAACAAAATAAAATAAAATAAAAACACTAGAATTGAAACAAATAAAGCAAAGTTAAAAAAATCAAAAATTTGGTGTCTACACTGCCATTGTTCTTGTAAGTCGCACCAATGGACCTTGAGTATATTTTGGACAATGCAATTGGTTTTGGCAATTGCCAAACCACCGAGGTGATGCAATCTCCATTTTAGTAGTTTTGGTTCAAATTCCAAAGCAACTATGGTTAAAATACTAAGAAGTTTGTGCATGTGACCGTTTGTGGCAATTGCAATGCTAAGCTTCCTACTGATGCTCCATTCAAGATTTGGCAACTTAAATACTGGATTTGGTGTCAATGGGAATCCGAGTTGCTGAATAATAAAAAAAAAAAGAAGAAATCAAGGTTAACTTCAAGCCTCGTTTTGGCAATTGTCAAGCAATGCCACACCAAGTCTTGAAGTAGGGGCATTTGTAGACAAAGAAATTTTATTTAATTTATTTAGTCAAGATTTATTTAAATTAAATTGATCTTGATTAAATTAAGTTAAATGATAAAAGTTCATTATGTTTTGAACTTGCAAATTGGGCCAGTATTATATGGGCTATTAAATCAAATTAAATTTGTAATGCCCATTTAAGTTGAAGTGAATTAATTGATTTATTAATTCACAATGGACTATTTGGGTTGACCCATTATTTAAGCCCAGGTTAAATGGATTTCTTGAGTAACAAGTGATCCAAAATGCAGGAAGATTCTAAGAGTTTTCTTCAAGACCTAGCCTACATATTTTGGCTATAAATAGAGGTCTTCCCTCAAGGCAAATACATGAAAAAAATCCCGAACATTCGGAGAAACTCTGTCAAATTCTCTCAAGAGCTTTCTTCCTCAAATCCAAGTCCAAGTCAAGTCAAACAAATCCTCCTGCTATCGGTGTTGAAGACTTGAAGTTCCAAGTGTTTGACGCCGTCATCAAATCAATCGTTTTCTACGCCGAAATTGTAGGAAACACCCGTTCGATTGAAGAACAAGTCTTTTCGACCCTTCAATTGAAGCTATTCGAAGAAAAGAATCAGGGGATTAAATTCTTTGATTTAAGAATTTTCAGAGATTGAAACCCGCTTGTTATTTGATTTAATAAATTTGATATTTGTGCAAGTTTTCTTGTCTTTTATTTCAGGCAACAAAATTTGTGCTTACAGTGGTTTTATCTTGATTGAATAAATAACAAGATGGCTTGCTTTAAGAGCAGAACTTCAGAAATCTATTCATGCTTCTGCCTATTGTTCGAGCTATGGGTACGGAGATCCTCCTCCCATTGCTTGGTTGGAGACTCAGGGTATGTTTGGTAAGACCTAAGAATGACAATTCTAATTCCATAATTTCACCTCCTATTCGGGTTTGTATGCGGATCCTAAGTGGATTAAATCAGTAAAACGGGTCTCTATATAATCCACAAAAAAAAAAATGAAAATGAAAGTCCTCTCTCTCTCTCTCTTGTCACAAACCAACCATCGCTTCTTTTGCAGCTCTTTCTCCTCCACATCTTCCTTCTCCGCCTCCTCCCATATATCCTCCTCTGCCTCCACCTATACTTCCGTCGCTGACACTTCGTCTCTCCTCTTACTCATCTTCCTCCTCTGCCTCTTCCCAGCATTGAACATCTACTCTCATTTACGCATTTTAAGAGTGAAATTATAGGGTTTCTTTCTGTAAATTGGCTAAAATCCAGTGAATCCAATAGCTGTAGCTAAAGATGACCGCCAGAGATAGCCTTCTCAGCACGACATGTGTTGTAAAATATATAGTATTTCAAAAATATTATTTATCCCACATCGAAAAATGAGAAGTATTGCTTTCTCTGTCCCACATTGGGAAGTGAGAAAAGTTGCAGTCTTTGTCCCACATCGGAAGTGAGAAGGGTTGCACCTCATTCTGAAATCTGTAAATAGGATCCATTCCCTTCTCAGAAAATCACCTCAGCAGCTTCAGTTGATATCTTTCTGATAGCTGCTCTATCTCTCTCTTTCTTTCTCTCTCTCTCTCTCTCTCTCTCTCTCTCTTTTATTTCTGTCAGTTGATACCTTTCTGACAATTCTGTTCTCAATTTCTCTCTCTATATCTGCTGATTTTAATTTGCTAGTTCTGGTCCTTCTAATTTGCAACAAGAAGAAAGCTTGTCTTTCTTGTTTGCAACAAATAGAAGAAGGCTTGTTTAATCCTGGGGAGACATTTCAATTTCATGAAATAGTTTCTTAGGACAGTGCTACGCACGACTCAAGCAATAGTGTTAATATTGTTGTGGCCGTTTCGACAACAATCTAAGAAACTATGGCCTCCGACAGTGTTAATACCACACAACCTTCATCCACAGTAGCAGTAGTCGCAATACCATTTGCTAAGCCTTTTCCGGATGTCTCCAAAATTGAAGTTTTTGCCAATGAAAACTTCAGAAGGTGGCAAGAACGTGTACACTCCCTACTGGACATTCATGGAGTGGCTTATGCACTGACAGAATCCCAACCTGCTACGACCGTGGATACTAAGATACAAGAATCATGGCAATATGCCAATACGGTATGTCATCATACTATTTTACAAACACTCTCAAATGAATTATTTGACGTGTATTGTAGTTGCAAGCAAGCCAAGACAATTTGGGAAGCTTTGGTAACAAAGTTTACCGCCGAAGATGCAACCAAACAAAAGTTCATCGTAGGAAAGTACAATCAGTGGTAGATAACTGACGACAAAGAAATGAAAATCCAAATCACAGAATACCAAATGCTACTCGAGAACTTGAAAAATGAAGACATCAAGCTGC
Organism: Coffea arabica; assembly: GCF_036785885.1. NCBI lineage: Eukaryota > Viridiplantae > Streptophyta > Magnoliopsida > Gentianales > Rubiaceae > Coffea > Coffea arabica. The sequence goes on from NC_092321.1 coordinate 23,879,577, forward strand.
CTGAGAAATTTGCTGTAGGCATGCTAATTGAAAAACTGCCTGAGTCATGGGGCGACTACAAAAATAACTTGAAGCACAAGGAGGAAAATTACACCATTGATGAGCTCGTAAAACACATCATGATTGAAGATTCAAATAGGAAGGAGTTAAGAGCTGCCAAAGCAAAGGAAATGAGCTTCAAAGCTAATCTGGTCCAAAACAACAACAAAAGGTACGCCAATAAGTCCCAGTATGATAGACCAAAAAATCTCAACTACAAGTCCAATATCCCCAACTTTAAGAAAAAGAAAGGCAATTGCTATTATTGTGGAAAACCAGGACATTATGCTACCCAGTGTAGATACAACAAGGGTGACAAAGCAAATGCCAATCCTCCTAAGGTTAATTTAACCGAAGGAGATGAAATAATTGCTGCAGTCATCGCTCAAGTGAACATTGCAGCCAATGTGAAAGAATGGGTGGTAGACTATGGGGCTACTCAGCACATATGTGCAAATCGAGAAGCTTTTTCCTCCTATACTCCAATAGACGATGATGAAGAAGTAGTCTACCTTGGAGACTCACGAACTGCTAAAGTTCTGGGTAAGGGCAAAGTGCTCTTGAAACTTACTTCAGGAAAAACTTTGGCTCTTATTGATGTGCTGCATGTGCCAAACATTCGGGCAAATCTGATTTCTGTAGCATTGCTAGGAAAAGTTGGGGTGAAAGTGTCATTCGAATCTGATAAGATCGTAATGAAAAAAAATAATATATTTGTGGGGAAAGGCTATTGTAACCAGGGACTCTTTGTACTTAACATTTCAAATGTACTTAATAAGAATGCTTCTTCTTCTACTTATATTGCTGATTCAATTTCTTTATGGCATGCTAGATTAGGACATGTTAATGCAAGTTATATAAAGAAAATGCAATCTAGTGGCCTAATTTCTGGTATTAATGATAAAATGGACAAATGTGAAATATGTGCAGAAACCAAAATAACAAAGAAAAGTTGTGTAAGTGTTCAAAGAGAAACTGAATTATTAAGTTTAATTCACACAGACTTAGGTGATTTGAAACAAACTATGACTAGAGGAGGTAAAAGATATTATGTTACTTTTATAGATGATTACTCTAAATACACTAAACTTTATTTACTTAGAAATAAAGATAATGTTTTTTATCCTATAAGTTTGAAGTAGAAAATCAACTTAATAAAAGGATAAAAAGAATTAGATCAGATAGATGAGGTGAATATTTAGTTTTGGATAGCTTCTGTGAACATGAAGGTATAACACATGAAGTAACACCACCTTATTCACCAGAATCTAATGATGTAGCTGAAAGAAAAAATAGAACATTAAAAGAAATGATGAACTCCAAGTTAATTAGTTCTCATGCTCCTGATAATTTGTGGGGGGAAGCTATTTTATCTGCTTGTCATTTACAAAATAGAATTCCACATAAAAGAACTGGCAACACACCTTATGAGTTATGAAAAAATTATAAACCTAATTTGAAATACCTAAAAGTGTGGGGGTGTTTAGCTAAAGTATTATTGCCTGAACCTAAGAAAAGAAGATTAGGTTCTAAAACTTCTGATTGTATGTTTATTGGATATGCGGAACATAGTGCTGCATATAGATTTCTTGTTTTAAGAAGTGATGTACTTGATTGTAATACAATCATTGAGACAAAAAATGTTGAATTTTTTGAACATATTTTTTCACTATTTAATAAAATTTCTCATGCACCTGTTGAAATAAATAAAGAAACAACCTCTAATGAGGAGTTGAGAAGGAGTAAAAGGCCAAGAAAAGAATTTTCTTATGGAAATGATTTTCAAACATTTCTTGTTGATAATGATCCTTTAACTTATTTTAATGCTATTTCTTCTTCTGATAGCAAATTTTGGAAAGAAGCAATAAAAACTGAAATTGACTTTATTATGAAAAATAAAACTTGAATTTTGGTAGATTTATCGCCTAGTACAAAACCTATTGGTTCCAAATGGATTTTCAAAAGAAAATATAATCCTGATGGCTCTATTGATAAATACAAAGCTCATTTAGTAGCTAAGGGATTTTCTCAAAAGCGAAATATTGATTATTTTGACACATTTGCACCAGTAACAAGAATTGCCTCTATTCGGATTTTATTTGCTCTGGCTTCTATTCATAAACTTTTTATTCATCAAATGGATGTCAAAACAGTCTTTTTAAATGGTGATTTAGACGAAAAAATTTATATGATCCAAACTGAGGGATGTATCATTTCTGGACAAGAAAATAAGGTTTGTAAATTAACTAAATCTCTTTATGGCCTAAAACAAGCTCCTAAACAGTGGCATGAGAAATTTGATCAAGTATTGATTAAAGACGGATTTTCGTCTGTAGAAGTGGACAAATGTGTATACGTTAAAATTGTCAATGATCAATATGTGATAATCAGTTTGTATGTGGATGACATGCTTATATTTGGTACTAGTCTAAATATTGTTAATAGTACTAAAGAATTTTTGTTTTCCAATTTTGATATGAAATATATGGGTGAAGTTAAAATGATATTGAGTGTTAAAATCATAAGGAGAGATGATAGTATAATGTTGTCACAAGAACATTATACAGAGAGACTTCTTAAGAAGTTTGAAATTATGATGTGACACCTATAAGCACTTTCTATGATGCTAACACTCAATTAAAGAAAAATAATGGTAACCCAATTGCTCAGTCGAAATATGCTCAGATTATTGGGAGTCTGATGCATTTAATGAATTTTACAAGACCAGATATAGCCTATGCTGTATGTAGACTGAGTAGATATACTCATAATCCCAATCGTGAGCATTGGTTTGCATTGATCAGACTAATGAAATATTTGAGAGGTACCATAAATTATGGTATTTTATATTGTGGATTTCCCACTGTACTAAAGGATACAGTGATGCTAATTGGGTCTCTGATTCAAATGATACAAAATTCACTAGTGGTTATGTGTTCACCCTTGGTGGTGGTGCAGTAGCATGGAAGTCAGCCAAGCAGACAGTCATTGCTAGGTCAACTATGGAGTCCGAATTTATAGCTCTGGAGTTGACTGGTTCTGAGGCTGATTGGTTAAGGAATTTCTTAGCCAATATTCCTTTAAATAAGGATCTGTTGCCTCCCGTGTCGATACATAGTGATTGTCAAGCGGCTATTGCTATTACTAAAAATAAATCGTATAATTGTAAAAGTCAACACATGAAATTGAGACATGATGTCGTAAAGCAGTTGCTTAGAGATGGAATTATTTTCATTGATTATGTGAAGTCAGAGTTGAATTTGGCCGATCCTCTGACTAAACCCGTAGGAAGAAAATTGATTCTTCAAACTTCAAAAGATATGGGACTTCGACCAACAAATTGTCAATAGAGATGGTAACCCAACCTATGTGATTGGTGATCCTATGAAGTAGGTTCATATGGGTAATAACAAGTCAATATTGACCGTAACACACTTCAAATTTAAGTCCCTCCGGAAATAAGTGCTTTGAGTAATTGAGGATGAGTTAAAACTCTTAATAAATTCATAACTTATTAGGGAGCTATATTTAAAGGAGTATACACTTGATGAATTCACCTATATGAGAGTGGAGTGGGACCGTTCCTATAAGATTCATTGATCAAATTTTTAGAGCTCTCATGAAATAACCAGGCAGACGCACGGCCTAAAAGTGCAAAACCGCATTAACAGCAAATTATGGGTTGCAATGTGATTGATAAAATCTCTGTCATACATCAAGAGTTTTTGGTTCATAGAAATTTATATTTCACCAATAATTCTGTAGATCATGTTTTATCAATCTATGTTTGGTTCATAGTCCAAAAGACACCAATCTAATAACATTTCAACCAAATCAAGCAGAGTACTTTTAAAATTCTTCCTTTATCCAAAGAATTTTTTTGAAATAGGAAGGAGATTGTTGTAAAATATATAGTATTTCAAAAATATTCTTTGTCCCACATCGAAAAATGAGAAGTATTGCTTTCTCTGTCCCATATTGGGAAGTGAGAAGAGTTGCAGTCTTTGTCCTACATTGGAAGTGAGAAGGGTTGCACCTCATTCTGAAATCTATAAATAGGATCCATCATCTTATCAGAAAATCACCCCAGCAGCTTCAGTTGATATCTTTCTGATAGCTGCTCTCTCTCTCTTTTATTTCTATCAGTTGATACCTTTCTGACAATTCTATTCTCATCTTCTCTCTATATCTGCTGGTTTTAATTTGCTAGTTCTGGTCCTTCTAGTTTGCAACAAGAAGAAAGCTTGTCTTTCTTGTTCGCAACAAATAGAAGAAAGCTTGTTTAATCCTGGGGAGACATTTCAATTTCATGAAATAGTTTCTTAGGACAGTACTACGCACGACTCAAGCAATAGTGTTAACATTGTTGTGGCCGTTTCGACAACAACATGTTGTGGGCATCCCTTGTACATGGATTCTCCATTATTGGCCTTATCGATTTGAGGGTAATTTCTTGTTATTGACGCACTATACCTTGTGCTCAAATATTTGTATTTTTTTGCTTTCTTTTGAAAATGGAATGGTATATTTGTGGCATTAATTTAAATATTAATCAATTCCCTAGTTGATTTCCATCGTTAGTCCAATCCTAGTCCATCTGACTTGTATTCCTTTGTAGTTTTTGCAGTGTTAGCTTGTGTTGTTTAGAGTTTGACGAACCTTTGTCATATAATTGGAGAATCTGTTTTCTAACTGTAATTGGGGCTTTAAAACTTTACTTTTGTCTATCAGACTCTATTTAAGTTTGCCCTAATTAAGTTCTTTCTGTTCGTCCAGTTAGTAGTTTGGTTAATTGTTTAACTCCCATTAATTCCTTTTTGTTAGTCTAATTATTAGTTTGGTTAATTTCATATAATATCCAATAGGATTTACTTGTCTAATTATGTAATAGTAGCTGATTCTAGTTTCATTAGCTTGGGTAAAAAGGGATGCAGTGTTTCATAGTTCCTAATCGTTGGTTCAACTTGTGAGGTAAGGTAAGTACACTGTTCAAAAAGAGATATTAGCCAACTGTATGGCATTTTTTGAAGGAAGGTGCAATAAACTGATATGGGCGGCAGCGCTTACTAATTAAGTGCTGGGTAATTGTTTGCTTGTCTTCAATTTATAGAGCACTTTATCTTGTTGCCTTGTTGTTTCTTTTCTTAAAGGAAAACTTGCTGTCAGGTCAGGGCCTGAAAAATCTTTTATGTATGGTGTCAGGGCTGCTAACTTCTTGTCAATGGACATGGATTGTGATGAATGTGTGTTTTGGACTATTTAATGCCGCCATAAATTCTCACACACACTCTCTCTTAACGTACATTTAAATGTGTTTGATTTTTCCTAATATGTTACAGGAAGGCTGGTTTAACCTTGTCCTGCGTTTAAGTGAAGTCAGTGCATTCTTCTTGATAGCAAATTTGCGGGCTGACATGAAGTTGGGCATGCTTAAAGGCTGAAGATCGTCACTCCAGTCTTCCTTGTATCTGTGGTAGAGGGTCTCAAGGTGAAGGTGGTGAATAGCTGGTGCTAAAGCTGCATTTATGCTTTAGATACAGAGCATTCGAGGAACTCAGAACTGTCTCTGGTAAAACTGGTTGAAAAGAGACTACTTAGTTGAATCAGGCATGTTGGCGGATCAGAGGGAAAGGGGGTCCATAACATCTCTTCTTCCCTTGATTTCTGTTATCCTTTGACATGTTTCTCTAATTATTTTTAGGGTTAGGGGGGTATATGCGTTTTAGCTAGTTTGGCATGATTTGGTCTTTTGACTTACCTTTTCTTATTGTTGCCATGATTTTGAATTGCAGAATTTGGATATTGACATGGCTAAGGAAGGAGACGAGCAAAAAGCAAAAAAGAGAAAAGTGGTAGTTGCAAATTATATGGTAATAGCAACATTAGTAGTTTGGTGGCATGAGAAACATATAGTAAAGGAGGCTTATTTTGACTTTAAAGTAGCACGTGAAATATATCTAAGGCGTCTTTACTATAGAAACAATAGAGTTTGTGTAGAGCAACTTCGACTCAATAAACATTGTTTTACTGTTTTATGTACAAATTTAAGAGAGCATTGTGGGTTGAGGGGTACTAGAAATATTACTGTTGAAGAAGTAGTTGCAATGTACAAGGGATTGGACATAGTAAATAAATTATTAAAGGCACTAATTGGCTTTTTCCTTAAAGCTTTAGTAACAATTAGCTAAATGTTAAAAAATTATTATATACTAAAAAAAAGAAATTTTTTATGTAAGGAAATGTTAGTTGGAAACAATTCTAATTTTTAATGAATTCTTGTCTCATCCAAACAAAGAATTTGAAATTCCAAATGAATTCTGTATCAATTCTATGTATTATCCAAACAAAAGAATTCCAATGTTTTGGAATTCCAATTCATAGAATTCTAATTCTATAGAATTCCAATTCCAATTCAATTCCAATTCTGTAGAACCAAACGCACCCTCAAATTAATTACAGGGATATTGGTGCTAAGGTTTGAATATCAGTACTTTTCCTTCCGTTCAAGGCAATCTGCTGATTGTTTGCTAAGCAAATTATTCCCTCCAAAGATGAATTGAAGAGAAAAAGATATCTTGTATCAATTGAAAATAAAATTGGGTTCCACAATTTTCAAAAAGTTTGGACGTCATTTTAGCAAATTTTGAAAATGCCAATTTTGATCAGCCAACAAAGTTCAAAGTTTTGCTAGCATTTTTAATTCCCTTTTTCAAGCCCAAAACGTCGTTGTTTTGCTGACACAATTTAGTTGCTTGTGTGGCTTCATCTTGACCGTTGATAGGTTAACTTTTAATCTTGGCTATGAAATTATTGCAAATGGAAATTGTGAGGTCCCGCTCACTCCGTTACTCAAAGTTTTTCTCTTCTGGGTAGATGAGCTCTTCCTTTACTGTAGAGGGATGATGACTCCAATTTATACCAAATCGATTTTCAGCGGTGTTGTATACGGAGAGCTTCCAACAAAAAACTTACCTATACAAGCGAAGATTAAACTCAAGCTGCTATTGTCCCTAACATTGCCTAGAATATTGCACAAAATTGCTAAGATTACAAACAACTCTTTTAACAACTTTTGCAAGAAACAAGAGTTTTGTACACCATCACATTTCACTCAAGACTAGGGTGACAAATGAATTAAGCCACTTATGAGCGCTTGCAAGTTGGTTAAGTCAAAATTCAATTCGAACTTGATCAAGTTGATCTCAAGTCAATCAAGTCGAGCTATCAAACTCGAGTCAAACGTAGAAAAACTTAATTCATTAGCTCACGAGTCAACTCAAAAAATATGCATGTACGTAGATACGTACGTATGTATGTATGTATGTATACATATATATACACATATATATATTATTTTTTATTTTAATAGTGAAATTACATATATGTCACTAATATTTTTATTATTTATTAAGAATAAATGTCTATTTTATTCATTTTTTAGAAAAATAAAATAATTATTTTTCATTTTTTAAAACTCGAGTAGGTTCGAAATCGAGCTCAACTAGGCTCAAATTTGAGGCTAAACTCAAACTCGAGTTTTACATTGAAAACTCATTGAGTTTAAACTTGAGTTTAAATTTGGTAAAATTGAATCCAACTCGGCTCGATTAAGCAAAATCTGGACTCAACTCGACTTGTTTGCAGTCCTATCAAGACTATACAAAATCAGATCACTAGAAATATAAAGGACTTAAGTTTTTATAAGAACAATAGTCATTTGAATTAACTTTCTGTTGGATTTTGAGAAGGAAAGAAATCCTTTTTGCTTAAAAGAATGTTTTGAAAGAATGAACACGGACATCAAACTTGACGCGTAAGGAAAACATGGAAAGAAATATTCTTTAGTAGTAAGAGTATGTTGATTTCAATTGAAAGAATGAATATGGACATCAAAATGGATTAGTGAAAAATTTTGAATTCAGAATCAACAAATTCTATTATGGATTTGATGATGGAATTAGACTTTATATTCGACTACTAAAGAAGTTTAAGAGAAGTGTTAACCTTCACCTATGGTAAAAGTACTTCTCTCTAGAACCTTTTTCTCCTTCTTTTCTTTAGAACTCTTCCGGTTAAAATTTCTTTCATCTCTCCTATGGGAGAGAAACCAAATTTGATCTTTTCCATGGGAGGGAGCACTCTCTAATTTTTAGTTTCTCTTGTTGAATAGATTATCTCCTAAGGGCTTTTAGTTGGAGATTCTTCTCTTCTAAAATCTCCTAGTGAGAGTTTTTTTCTCTCTTAGTAAGAGTTTTATTCTCTCCTGGATTTTCCCTTGTGAGATTTTTTTTTGTTTTTATCTTCTCTATAAAATTTGAAATTTTGTAAATCTAGAATCCAGTTTCTCAGATCTATAATTTCTCCATTATTGTCAAATCTAATTTCTCTTTGAATTTGAACTAGTTTTAATCATATTTGATTGTCAGAAGACATGCACAAATATATTGGGTTACAATAATTTATCCGATTGGAAGATACGCAGGAACAACAATGTTATCTATATTTGTATTGATTTCTTAGATCTCTTGTATCTATTGATTTTTGATCTGTATGTATCCGTGTCCTATTTATTTGATGTATTTTTTGCCATTAGTGTTGATTTATTTAATAAAATGATTTTTTATATCAGAAAAAAATGAAGTTCGAGAGAAATATGGATTTTGTGGTTGATTAATTGAAAACAGATATTATATTAAGTTAAAGAATGAATCCAGGCACAATGAATGTTTTTAGGCATCAATTTGAATTTAAAATCAATTAATAAAAATCCTAGAAAAGGATTCCATGTCAAATATGGATTTAACTCCAAAAAGTGAGGAATTAATTTTGAAAGAAATCAATCAAATTCTTTTCAAAAAAAAATAATACCTATTTTTAATTGTTTAGAAAATGATTGACTGACTTGGAAAAATTAGAAAATATCTTCCACACATCATGAAACATGTAGAAAGTTAATTTTGACAGCAAGGCATAATTTTTTTCAAAAACTTTCAAAAATAAATTGAAGAGTGATCTTGTTATTGCCTGATAGGCTAACCTAAAGATCAGACGATGACTGAGAGATCAATGTTATCTCAACAATTAAATATAGATTTAAAGCTAGACTGTTATATGCTCTTTGGTATAAATTAATCTTGTATATCAAATCAATTATGCTAAGAACTTCTACTGAGATCTTATTGCCCAATGATACCACTCTTACTCATGAGAGACGGCAAGACGTTCTTTTTTTACTGTGCATAGTTTTTTTATTTATATGCTCAATGATACAATACTCTTACACATATACCTGACCTGTGCAATTTTTTACTTCTCCTGCCGGTGACCAAGAATGAAGCTAACCACCAAGGTCATAGAGTAAATTCTCATGGTCTCTCATGGTCATCATAAGCAATTAGTATTCCTTTTTTCCTTGTACATTATCTTTTCTACAAAAAGAAAAGAAAAGAAAAGAAAAGTTTTTCTTGTTTCATTTCTATAGCCAAGTCAAAGGAAAAATATTTAACTCCTAGCCAAGATCTTCAATTCTGATGATTAAATTAGTTAGATGAACTTATCTCTAGCTTTCTTTTTTTTTTTCAGTTCGATGTTCAATTAGTTAGATTAAAATATTTTTTGTTAGATTAAATTAGTTAGATGTTTAATTCTGACGATTACTGATTTTTACATAACATTGAGTAACCGGAAAAATGCCATCAAGCTTGTCAAGACATAACTAATAAAAGAATGCATCGTCCCCGTGGGTAATTGTAATCAAAGAATGCCAACATTAATGATATTTTGCTTCCAAAAATTCTAAACAGCATAATCTTCCCTTCTTTTCTCTTCTTGTTGTTTCTCTACTTACATTTTCTCATTTTTTGTTTTCTATACTAAACTCCCAACTAGCCGCAAGTCTTCCTTATTTCACCAATAAGCCGTTACCCATTGCCCACCTAACCACCTGGGCTCTTCTTCTTCTTTTTTTTTACCAGAATGAAAATGGGGTTAAATCCACACCCTCATAACCTAAATCGACATCCTTTGTAATCGAGTTGATCAAAATTGTTGGATCTTTAATCCAACATTGGACTTATATGTGAATGATTATGTGTTGCAAATTGTCAATTAAGGTTAATCCCAATTAAAGTGATCAAATATAGTTTGGGCTTAATGTGTCTAATAGGGTGTGGGCCTTTAATGTGTAGAGACTTAAGGGCTCCTATTTCTATGATGGGCTGAAATAGGGTTCCAAAGGGTAACAGGAATGTTACCTATAAATAGGGTTATGGTCCCCAGGTCACAGGTATCGTTTTAGTTATCGTATTTCCTAAATACCACAATATAGCTCTTCTCTGATATCCCATCGTCAGGAAAGATATCAGAGAGAAACTAAAGGTCTCTCTCAAAGGATCGGTGAATACCTGTTGACCTGGAAGGCCACCCCAAAATCTCTAGGGATTCAAGTATCAAGTTTATCAATATGGATTCAGGTACGCTTCCTCTATTTTACAGTTAATGTATTTCTTAATAATCGCCATATAGATCTTGGGTTTAAAGGTGATGGTTTTCACTAGTGGTTAAATTTAGATAACCACCCTAACAAGTGGTATCAGAGCCCATGTGGTTGATTATTAGGAAATAATTTGGATTTAGTAATTTATAGTAAATTTGCACGGCTGATTTAGTAACTTGCAAGCCTTGGTTGCTGATGGCTTTATAATTGCATGCCTTTTGTTTTCGGCCTCTGCCTCACAAAAAGAAAAAAAAAAGGGATTCATGGTGCTTTTGGTCTTCGGCCAATTGATTTCGTGTGACTATACATGCTTATGTTTGGTGGGTCAATTGGTCTTCGGTCAGAACTATGAATCCAGGTTTCGTGTGACTATACATGCTATTGGTTCATTGTTTTGGTTTCATGAAATTCAAGTGGGATCCGCATGCTTTGATGATGTAAGCTAACTTGTCTCCGGCTTCGGGATGTCATTCGTCCTTTTCCTCACTTTGAAGATTAAATTTAAACTTGTTTCTTCGTTTAAGAGCCAATATGTATATTTATTTATGTAAAAGAAATTAGGGTTTATTTAATTTAAGTAAACCCTAATAAAGTTAAATAGGACATTTAAGCCCTATAAAATCCATATGTGTGGCCCATTAAATATGTAGTTTTTATAAAGTACTTATGGATTTCAAGAAAATTTTTGAGTTTGAATGTTAATTTTGGGTCAAATTATGGATATGGACCTTTGGTCCAATAAGTCATGATTTAATTTGATTGATTTGACCATGTTTGACCACGTTTTGACCAAAGTTGACTTTGATCAAAATTTTTATTTAATTTGGATAATTTTAAATTTGAATGTTGGTATGATTATATATATTTTGGAATAAATTAATTGAAATAATATGCCACCAAAGTGACCTCTATTATGGAAATTAATTTATTTTAAAATATAACTAGTTGGGTACTAGTAATTTTATGAATATTGATCGGTCCAAAGGAAGGTCAATATTTAATGAAGTTACATGTGCACTTGTGGTAATAAATACGTGATAATTATTTGGATTTTACATGTAATTTATAAATTGGCCAAAAGGAAAATTTATTTTTGACATGTTATTATTATCAGTATTTATTACTGCACCAAGATATCACTTAGAAGTTAATATTTTTATCCAAAGATAAAATATTAATGAAATATCGGTATCTTGAGATGGGACTACCATTATTTAAATTTATTATTATTTTGATTTATGTGAGCTTGTTTTAATTATATTATGTTTTCTGTTCAATTGCGAATGATCTTATAGATATTACTTCTAACATCAATAATATTCCTATGCTGAATGGCACAAACTTCAAGTCCTGAAAAGAAAATCTCTTGATAGTACTTGGAGTAATGGGTCTCGACCTTGCGTTAAGGAATGATTCCTCCCCACCTCTTACAGATCAAAGTACCTCTGATGAAAAGAGAAATAATGAGAGGTGGGAGAGATCAAATCGCTTGTGTCTGATGATCATTAAAAAGACCGTTCCAAAAGCATTCAGGGATACAATATCAGAAGCGACTGTAACCGCTAAAGAGTTCCTTCAGGATATTGAAAAAAGATTTGTCAAGAACGAAAACGCAGAAATTAGTACGCTCTTGACAAACCTAGTTTCAATGAAATATAGTGGTAAAGACAATATTAGAGAGTACATCATGGAGATGTCTCACCTTGCTTCAAAATTGAATGCATTAAAATTGAAACTCTCTGAAGAGTTACTAGTGCATTTGATTTTAATATCTCTTCCTACACAGTTTAGTCAATTTAAGGTGAGTTACAACTATCAAAAGAAAACTTGGTCTCTAAATGAACTCATCTCACACTGTGTAGAGGAATAGGAAAGGTTGAAGCAAGAACAGACAGAAAGTGCCCATCTGGTGTCAACTACTAATAATAAAAGTAAGGAATTTAAGAGGAAAAAGGAAAAAGGAGCTGCAGGTACAGCGCCACAAAAGAAACAACAAAAGAAATCAAATGATCAAGGAAAGAATAGTTGTTTCTTCTGTGGAGCTGAAGGGCATCAAAAGAAGCATTGCACCAACTATCACGCTTGGCGTGCTAAGAAAGGTATGCTTCTTAATTTGGTTTGTTCTGAGTTTAATTTAACTTCGATACCTAGACACACATGGTGGTTAGATTCTGGTGCAACAACTCACATCAGTGTGTCTATGCAGGGTTGTCTGAATTGTCGAAAGCCTAATGATAATAAAAGACATATCTACGTGGGTGATGGCAAAACAATTCAAGTTGAGGCAATCGGAGTTTTTAGATTATTGTTAAAGACCGGATTTTATTTGGATCTCTATGAGACATTTGTTGTACCGTCTTTTAGACGGAATTTAATTTTTATTTCTGTTTTGGACAAATTTGGTTATTTTTGTTCATTTGAAAATGAAAAATTTGAATTGTTTCATGATTCAAAATTGGTCGGTTCTGATTCTTTAATGCATTACGATAATCTATATTTAATTGATACGATTGCCTCATTTAATGAATCTCTACATTTGAGTACTAGAGGAGTAAAGAGAAAATTAACCAATGAGAATTCAGCCGCATTATGGCACAAGAGATTGAGACATATCTCCAAGCAGAGAATGAAAAGACTTGTGTCAAATGAAATTCTCGACCCCTTAAACTTTACAGATTTTAATGATTGCATTAACTGTATAAAGGGGAAACAAACCAATCAAAGGAGATTTGAAGCCAATAGGTCTTCAGACGTCTTAGAACTTATACATACGGATATTTGTGGACCATTTCCTACATCTGCTTGGAATGGTCAACAATATTTTATAACGTTCATAGACGATTTTTCAAGATATGGCTACATATATGTCATTTCTGAAAAGTTACAGTCACTGGACGTGTTCAAAACTTTTAAGGCTGAAGTTGAAAATCAACTCAACAAAAGAATTAAAAGCGTCAGATCTGACCGTGGTGGTGAATACTATGGTAGATATGACAGTTCAGGTGAACAACGTCCAGGACCATTTGCCAAATACCTAGAGGAATGCGGTATCGTCCCACAGTACACTATGCCCGGTTCACCTACTATGAATGGTGTAGCTGAAAGACGAAATAGAACGCTTAAAGACATGGTAAGGAGTATGATATGTCATTCTACTTTACCAGAGTCACTCTGGGGTGAAGCACTTAAGACTGCAGCATATATTCTTAATAGAGTTCCAACTAAAGCAACTATCAAAATCCCTTATGAGCTTTGGACAGGGAAAAAGCCCAGTTTAAAGCATCTGCATGTTTGGGGGTTTCCAACTGAGGCAAGGCCTTACAGGCCAAATGAAAAGAAACTGGACTCAAGAACGATTAGTTGTTATTTTATTGAATATTCTGAAAAATCCAGAGGTTACAAGTTTTATGATCCCACAACAAAATCAATTTTTGAGACAGAAAATGCCCGGTTCTTTAAGGATGTCGAGTTTGGGGGAGAAAATACAGTAAGGGACAATGTCTTTAAAGAGGAATATATTAATATTCCCACAGGTGTCATTGCTCTTGCTCAGGACCCTATTCCTGAACTTGATCATGATATGACAAATCAAGACAATGTCGAAAAATAAACTGTTATAGAAGAACAAACTCTTCCTCTCCAAGAACCAGTGCCATTAAGAAGATTCACTTGAGAAAGGAGAAGTGCAGTGCCAGATGATTACATTATTTTTCTCCAAGAACATGAGGATGACATTGAATTGATGGAAGATGATTCAATAACTTCCGTCAAGTCATGGAAAGTTCAAATTCTCAAAAGTGGATCGATACCATGAATGAGGAGATTAAATCCATAAAGGACAATGATGTTTGGGATCTTGTCCCATTGCCAGAAGGTGCGAAACCCATTGGTTGTAAATGGATATTTAAAATCAAGAGGGATTCGAAAGGCAATGTGGAAAGATACAAAGCTCGTCTTGTCGTTAAGGGATTTACACAAAAAAAAGGTATTGACTATAAAGAAATTTTCTCTCCGATCTCTTTAAAGGACTCTTTTAGAATTATCATGGCACTAGTGGCACATTTCGATCTTGAGTTACATCAGATGGATGTAAAGACAGCGTTCCTCAATGGTAACATTGATGAGACTATTTATATGGTGCAACCAGAAAACTTTGTGTCAGGAGATCTAAAGAATATGGTTTGCAAACTTAAAAAATCCATCTATGGGTTCAAACAAGCGTCTCGACAATGGTATTTCAAATTTCATCAAATGATCATCTCATTTGATTTTGAGATGAATTTAGTAGATGATTGCATATACCATAAGTTCTGTGGGAGCAAGTATATTTTTCTGATATTGTATGTTGATGACATTTTGCTTGCCAGCAATGATATGGGTCTATTGCATGAAACCAAGAAATTTCTGACTAAGAATTTTGAGATGAAAGATCTTGGTGATGCATCTTTTGTGCTAGGTATACAAATACACCGAAATCGATCTCAGGGTATTTTAGGACTATCACAAAAGAGCTATATCGAAAAGGTTCTCAAAAGGTATGGCATGCAAAATTGTAAACCAGGTGACACTCCCGTGACTAAAGGAGACAAATTTAGTCTTGAACAGTGTCCCAAGAATGCTTTTGAGAAAAAAGAGATGCAAAAGATTCCTTATGCATCAGCAGTAGGGAGTCTAATGCATGCTCAAGTATGTACGCGTCCGGATATTGCGTACATTACTGGAATGTTGGGTAGATATTTGAGTAATCTTGGATTAGATCATTGGAAAGCAACGAAACGGGTCTTACGATATCTACAAAAAACAAAGGACTACATGCTCACGTATCGGAAGTCAGATGAGTTAGAGATCATTGGGTATACTGATTCCGATTATGCTGGATGCAAAGATACTATGAAGTCAACGTCAGGCTATGTCTACTTGTTGGCTGGAGGTGGCATATCCTGGAAGAGTGCTAAACAGTCCCCCATAGCATCTTCCACTATGGCTGCAGAATTTATAGCTTGTTATGAGGTATCCAACCAAGGAATTTGGCTGCAAAATTTCGTCATAGGATTACGTGTAGTGGATGGTATTGAAAGACCACTCAAATTATTCTGTGATAATAAGTCGGCAGTCTTATATTCCAATAACAACAGGAGTTCGACCAAATCTAAACATATAGATATCAAATTCCTGGCTGTTAAAGAAAGAGTGCATAATGGACAGTTATCGATAGAGCACATCGGGACAAACTCCATGGTTGTGGATCCGCTTACTAAGGGATTGCCACCCAAAATGTTTCATGAGCATACTACTCGTATGGGTGTCGTGTTATCAAATGATGTACAGTTTTAGTGAGAATTTGTTATTTTGAATATTCTTATGATATTTTTCAATTATTAAGGATTTAAGAATATTTTATGCATAAATAAAGTTTGGATTTATCTACATTCTGACTTTGGTATGGTTTGATCTCATGAAAGTTTAAGATGGACCAGTTGGAAATAGGCATGTTTTGATCACATTACATAAAATTTTCATGCTACACATCCACATCATGATTCATGTCATTCAATTGTATCGATATATGTGACCATTGATGGGTCGAGTTATGAAAGTGTAACAAAGGCCGCTTTGATCCTATATTGGTATGATTGATGGACCGAATTGGTTGCAGATACATTATGCTAATGACAATAAAGTTGAGCTCATACGGTTAATTGCGAAACATAATTATAAGGTTACACATATAGTCCAAGTGGGAGATTGTTGGATCCTTAATCCAACATTGGACTTATATGTGAATGATTATGTGTTGCAAACTGTCAATTAAGGTTAAGCCCAATTAAAGTGATCAAATATAGTTTGGGCTTAATGTATCTAATAGGGTGTGGGCCTTTAATGTGTAGAGATTTAAGGGCTCCTATTTCTATGATGGGCTGAAATAGGGTTCCAAAAGGTAACAGGAATGTTACCTATAAATAGAGTTATGGTCCCCAGGTCACAGGTATCGTTTTAGTTGTCGTATTTCCTAAATACCACAATATAGCTCTTCTCTGATATCCCATCGTCAGGAAAGATACCAGAGAGAAACTAAAGGTTTCTCTCAAAGGATCGGTGAATACCTGTTGACCTGGAAGGCCACCCCAAAATCTCTAGGGATTTAAGTATCAAGTTTATCAATATGGATTCAGGTACGCTTCCACTATTTTACAGTTAATATATTTCTTAATAATCGCCATACAGATCTTGAGTTTAAAGGTGATGGTTTTCACCAGTGGTTAAATTTAGATAACCACCATAACAAAAACCCATAGCATTTATGGCTTGATAGAAACTTTTTCAATAAAAAATTAGCCTTTTGTTTGGTGAAAATAGATGATGCTAATTTAGATTTAAAATTTATATCATTATGAATGGTTTTAAAAATTTTGACTTTTTTTCATTCACTTTAATGGCATTTATTTTTTTTCCTCTTATTGGTGGAGAGAATGTTTTAATCTCTTTTTAGGGATAATTTCAAAAGCCTCCCATAAGGTTTTTGACTATTTCACTTAGTTCGCCAAAGATTTCAAAAATTACCCTCCCTTGGGTTTACCATCTTGGTAACAAAAATTATGAAGTTCGTTTTACTTTCTTATAAAATTCTTTAAAAAAATGGAATATGCACAAATTCCTAGATCCACTTTCAACCCTCATTTCTACTATTTTAAACATTTCATATTCTTACATCTCAAATTAGTACCATTATCACCATGATCACCACCACCATCAATCCCTAAATTCTAAAACCTCAATCTAAGTTACAAAAGAAAAAAAAAATTAGCACTATTATTAATATAATATCCTATCCCTCAAGTGTTCAAGTACCAACACATGCCTCGTCCTTTTTAAATCTTCAACTTATATCTTCTTCTATTCATCTTTAGATCTTTCAAGCAAAACTAAAATTAATTTGTAGTAATATGTAAGAATTGTGTTTAGGACATAATTATTTATTCTATGAATGAATCTTTTTTTTGTTTCCATTAAATGTTTAATTGTGTGGTGCATTCCTATGCACAAGATTAGGAGAGTATTATTTAATTGCATGAAAAATATTAATATATTAAAGTTATCATTGTCATTTTATAGGACCAAGGAAGGTAAATGTAATATTGAAAACCTCAAGGGTAGTTCGTGAAATTGTCAGAAATTTTGAGAGAGGTTTCTAAAATTATTCCCTCTTTTATAATGTAAGAGGAGATGAGATTTTTTTTTTAAAAAAAATTGTGTTAAGAAAATACTTTTACCTTTTGGTACGTTACATTTCCAAGTTGATTGAAGTATAATTTTAGAAAACACTAGAGGATTAATAATTAGAATGATGGAATCAAACAATTTCAATTAATTAAAATTTGTAATTGATTTTTTAAGCATTTCTTGTTGTGTGAAAGGCAAGTTTTGGTATTGGGAAAAAGTTTCTATCAATTTTCTATGTGTTTTATCATCATCTTAATTCTAGGGGCGTAGATTTAGACTAAGGGCGTGTGAATTTAGCCCCACTCTTTTTATATTTGAATATTAGTTTTGGTTAGTAATTCTTTTGGATCATGGTTTTCCATGGCTCTAGAAATATAAAATTCATTAGCTTTTTTTTTAAATTTGACTGAAAAATATTGTATATATGCAGTTTTTGGTTTTAGGTTTTCTAATTTCTTGGAACTTAAGGCTTGGAAATCTGGAGGCTCAAGTGAGCTTCAGTGCTCCGAGCTCGAGTTAACAAATTGCATACTCAAAGCAGGCCCCTACTGGCAGTGATATCCTGATCTCATGGATGAAGGCTAACGTTTTCTATTGGAATAGAGGGATGTGCAGATAAGGTAGCTAGATAACGTAGCTGGATTTGGAATATATGCTCAGTAAGGAAACATTACCAGCCCAAGGAACTGTAATTGCCCGTTTTCCATAAGAATTGCCTAGGCCTTAATCCTTGTTGGTCCACAATAAGTTGGACCTGGATTTACCATGTGAGCCGAGTAAAGAGAAAAAAGCGAGAGAGTTTGTGTGTATGTATCATAACAGACTGCCCAGTTTTTTGTCTAGCAAACGGAAGAAAACACAATATTACGCGAATGGCTTATTCTCTTGCTTTGAATTACAGCTCGCCCATGAATTGTAACAGTTTTGTGACATAAAATTTGTTTATTGGAAAAATAACATTAAACTCACTACACTAACTTATATATACTAGCTATCGAAGCACACTCGATGCGTCTACAACTTGTTAAAAAATATTTTTAATTGAAAAAATCACAAAAATAGTGCAAGTGAATATAACTATTTTATGTAATATGTAATAAAAAGTGTATTATACATAAATATGTAAAAAAAACCTTTGGTAAGAGAGAACGTGAGAATTGGAGGGCGGTAGTTTTGATTGAGTAGGATTTATGTATACGTTGATAATAAAGATAAGGGTAATTTTGGTAGAGTAAAATTAGTGTATTAGTAGATAATAGAGATGGATAACGAAAATAAAGGTTAATAAATAATAAAGATAAGGATAAATATGAAAATAAATAAAGTTAACATCAAATTAACTAAATGCACAGACTTTAGTATTGTAAAGATATGTATGTGTGTGTATATATATGTATGAATGTGCGTGTACATATATATATGTATGTATGTGTATATTTATATATGTAAGAGTACATGAATACATTATTCTATTCTTCAAAATTAGAACTTACCCATGAATTGTAACATTTCTGAAACAAAATATACTTACAGAAAAAGTAACACTAAACTTACTTCCTATCTTGCTCCTTAAGAGTCATAGTAGAAGAACCCATGTGAATAGCTTTTCTTTTACTTCTTTGCCATCCACACTTCGGCCTCACAAGCCAGTCGATTGTCACTTATTAAGGACTTCAGTTAGCCTCTTAGTACAGGTCAAGGGATTCCCTTGACTTGTATTCATCTCCAGAATTTTTTGAAAGTTTCATCAGTGGGTGTAAATGTGCCCCATTTGATCCGGTAGTGATTTAATCCCATCATTGTACTTTCTTAGGTCATTTGGGCCCATGCCCTCTCCCTTATTATAGAGTAGGAGTAGAATAAAAAAGTTATTGTATGTCGACAAAAAAAAAAGTTAGCCTCTTAGTAGGATAGCTGCCACTTCTTCTTTCCCTCCTCTCGCTTTTTCCCCCTCAGCACTAAATTTTTAGGAATATGTCAATTTTGATCACGAAATTTTGGACTATTTCGTACTCAAACTTTTTGACATAACACATTTAATATCTAAACTATCAATTTTTGATCGATTTCATTCTCAAATGGAACATTAATCAATTTGGATTGAAAAATGCCAGTTTTTTGGCCAAATTTTCGGCTATGGACATATTTTGTTCTCAAACTATGCATTGCCTATGCTGTTGATTCTCTCTTTTATTGCCAGCTATTGATTTGGATGCAATTGTTTGAGAACGAAATGTGTCCATAACCCAAAGTTTGAAAATGAAAACTAGTGTTTTCCATTAATTTTCCCTTTAACAATGAAATTGGTCAAAAATTAATAATTCATAGACTTAATGTGTTATAAAGTTTGAGTTGTCCGTGGTCAAAAATTTGTCCGGCTTTTTCCCATCAATTTCCTAATGCAATGATTAGAGTATAACTTCAATTTGACTACAATCTTTTACCATTTTTGTTTTTTTTTTGTCTCTACTAAGTGGACTGGGGCTAGAAAGTTTTCAAGCTTAATACAAAACAAAAAGATGGCACCTGATACACGTAAAATGGCTTGTGCATGGGGTTGCATATGCGTGCATGGAGTTAGTACAGCTGGAGTTAGTTACAATAGGTTAGTCAGTGATTTGTACAAATCTTATGACGTCAGTCGACGTCATAAGTTTGTTAGCCGACTTACAATCACCGCCTTAGTCACTTATAAAAGGTGAAGCTGGAAGTCTATGGCGGTATTGGATTCCATTTGTAAAGTTGCATTTTCACATTTCTCTATAATCTCTCTCTTCCCATCATCATTCAAGTCAATAAACTTTCTCTGGTTTTCAGATCACTTCTCCATCATTTCTGTGGTCCCTAGATCAGAGATTACAGACCTCAACTACTCTTTGCATCAGTGGTATCAGAGCTGGGTCACGCCAGCTTGATTCTTCAATGGCAGAGGGCACTAGGTCGCAGGACGTCCGAAAAATCGAGGAGCACGTCAGATCCATGCTGAAGGAGCAACAGGAGCAATTTGAGAGAGAAATGGCGGCTCTGTGGAATCTGGTAATCGAATTGCACACACAGAAGGCTCAGGGGAAAGGACATGCCTCCCCTCGCAATTCGGACACTCCAACCAGCAGCAGGGGAGGATATCAGGTTCCTTCTCGTCTATCACGAATTGATTTCCCAAAATTTAATGGAAAAGACTTTAGAGGATGGTTATACAAGAGTGAGTAGTTTTTTGAGGTGGACGAGACTCCAATTCGGTGAAGTGCAATGAGTTTGGAAGGTAAGGCTCTTCAGTGGCACCAAATTTTTATGAAATCTAGACTTACACGTGAGTTTCCTACATAGGAAGAATACGTGAGAGAGCTATCTTCAAGGTTTGGAGATTCCCTGTATGATGATCCAATGGGGGAGCTTAAGAGCTTGAAGCAATCTGGGTCAGTACAGGAATACCACGATGTGTTTGAGGAACTCCTCAATAGGGTGGATCTTCCAGAAGATTACGCTACAAGTTGCTTCTTGAGAGGATTGAAGCCAGAAATTTTGTTGACAGTGTGAATGTTTATGCCTAAGAGTGTGCAGTATGCCCGAACCTTAGCCAAAATCGAAGAAGCAAAAATGTCAGTACAGTCAAAAGGAAGAGTAGTGTCCAAACCATTCCTGAACTACTCCGACCGCATGGTGCCATACCATTCCATGCGAATGTCCCTAGTCCGAAGTGGAAGATAGATTCTAAGGCAATACTGCCCCTACCAATGTTGCCAGCTCTTCTCAGCAATGAAAGGCAGCAGGAGTTGGTTGCTAAAAGGCCTTTCAGGAGGTTGAGTAGGACGGAAATGGATGAGAAAAGGGCAAGAGGATTATGTTTTTGGTGCGATGAGAGGTTTACAGCGGGGCATAGGTGCGGGAGTAAGCAATTCCACAGATTGGAGGTTTGGGACGATACGCCAGATAAGGAGGAAACGGATACTGAGGATGAGGAGAATGCAATAGACGAGGGACAATTAGCTCATATTTCCCTCCATGCCATGACCAACATGGCTGTCCCTAATTTTAGAACAATGAGGGTCACTGGGCATGTAGAAAGACAGTCTGTGAGTATTTTCATAGACTGTGGCAGTTCACATAACTTCATTCACCCCACGGTAGTGCAAAAACTGGGGCTAATCGCACGAAGGGTTGAGCCACTAATGGTAGAGGTAGTAGATAGGAACAAGTTGACTACTCATGATCTTTGCCCAGGCTTTTGCTGGAAAATGCAAGGGCAAGAATTCAAGGCTGATCTGTTGGTATTACCTGTAGGGGGTGCGAAATAGTTCTGGGAATGCAATGGTTAACCACCATTGGTGATGTGAAGTGGAATTTTGGTGATCTCAGGATGGAATTCATGCAGAGTGGTCACAAGGTGGTTTTGAGAGGAATGAAACAACACGGGTTACAGTTGGTGAGGCAAAAGAAAATGCAGAAAATATTGCGAAAACCTGAACAAATTGCCAGAGCACAACTCTGCCTGATCAGAATGGTCCAGGAGTCGGAACCAGAGCCATTATCTCTTTTTACTATTACGGCTGGAGCTACCGGGGAGCAGGATGGTAACTCTGGACCTAGAATATTTGTTGGGTGAATATGATGATCTGTTTCAAGAACCTAAGGGTTTACCTCCTGAAAGATTGCACGACCATAGGATTGTTCTAAAAGAAGGCACTGAACCTGTCAATGTAAGACCCTATATGTATCCTACTTTTCAGAAAGGTGAAATTGAAAAATTGGTAGCGGAAATGCTTGCTTGTGGGATCATCAGGGCTAGCTCTAGCCCTTTCTCCTCCCCAGTAGCTTTGGTGAAAAAGAAGGATGGATTCTGGAGAATGTGTGTTGACTACCGGCAGCTAAACAATGCCACTATAAAGAATAAATTTCCTATTCTGCTAATAGAAGAGTTGCTGTATGAACTTTTTGGAGTCAAGTTCTTTACCAAGTTAGACTTGAGGTCTGGTTATCACCAGATTAGAATGAATGCTGAAGATGTGGAGAAAACAGCCTTTAGAACTCATGATGGCCACTATGAGTTTCTCGTTATGCCCTTTGAGCTAACTAATGCCCCATCCACATTTCAAGGTCTGATGAATGACATCTTTAGGCCCTTTCTAAGGAAATTTATTTTGGTTTTCTTTGATGACATTTTGGTATACAGTGGTGGTTGGAAAGAGCACCTGCAACATCTAAAGCTTGTGTTTGAACTGTTGAGAATGCATGAATTGAACGTAAAAAGGAGTAAATGTGCATTTGCTCAACAGCAAATTGACTACTTGGGGCATATTATCAATGCAGAAGGTGTCTAGGCTGATCCTCAGAAAACTACTGCCATTAGGAGTTGGCCAATGCCACAGACAGTCAAGGAGCTGCGAGGATTTCTGGGCCTTACGGGATACTATAGGAGGTTCATACGAGACTATGGTAAGATTACTAAACCATTGACAGACTTGATTAAAAAGAATTAGTTCCAGTGGCATGATGGGGCTACTCAAGCTTTTAAAAGATTACAAGAAGTCATGAGCAGTCCCCTTGTTCTAGCTTTACCAGATTTTACTCAAGAATTCATTGTGGAAACTGATGCTTCTGGAAATGGGATTGGGGCGGTGTTGATGCAGAAAAGGAGACCACTAGCTTTTTTCAGTAAGGCACTGGGAACTAAGCACCAAGCTATGTCAGTATATGAAAAGGAAATGTTGGCCAGAGTCACTACGATTTTGAAGTGGAGAGCTTATTTGGTGGGAAGGCATTTCATTATCGAAACTGATCATCAAAGTTTGAAGTATATAATGGAGCAAAGGGTACATACACCATTGCAGCAGAAATGGATAGGCAAGTTGATGGGGTACGATTATGAAGTACAGTACAAGAAGGGGAGTGATAACATTGTAGCGGATGCATTATCTAGACAACCACAGGAAGGCAATTCGCTGTACACTTTGGTTACTGTCACCACTTCTCTCATCAAGGATATACAACAGAGTTGGCAACAAGATGTGGTAGTCCAGGAGTTGATCCAAAAGCTAAATAGCAATGGTCTGCATTCTAGCAATTATTCTTGGCAACAAGGGTTGTTAAAGAGGAAAGGCAAGTTGGTGGTTGGCAATGATCAGTCTTTAAGAAACAGGTTGATTGCCTTGTGGCACTCAAGTTCACAAGGGGGGCATTCTGGAATAGAGGTTACTTACAGGAGACTTAAGCAGGTTTTGTATTGGCCGTGCATGTTCAAGGATGTAGCCCATTTTGTAGCAGCATGTGACGTTTGTCAACGAAATAAGCCAGATAGTGCAGCTTATCCTGGCCTATTACAACCTTTTCCCATACTTGAGAAGATTTGGTCTGACATCTCTATGGATTTTATTGAAGGCTTACCCCTTTCACATAGCAGAAAGGTGATCTTGGTGGTAGTGGATAGACTCAGCAAATATGCTCACTTCATTGCTGTGGCTCATCCCTATACAGCCATCTCAATTGCCCAGCTATTCATGGACCAGGTTTACAGGCTACATGGTCTTCCCCAGACCATTGTCAGTGATCGAGACCCCATTTTCTTGAGCTCTTTCTGGCAGGAAATTTTCAGGTTGCAACGTGTCCAGTTGAACATGTCCACTTCCTACCATCCTTAGAGTGATGGCCAGACAGAGGTAGTTAATAGATGTTTAGAGAACTATTTCAGGTGCATGACTGGAGATCATCCCAAGGATTGGAGTTTATGGCTGCCAATGGCCGAGTATTGATATAATACAAATTTCCATTCTTCTGCCAAGTTCACTCCTTATGAGATTGTCTATGGCCAGGTCCCCCCACTTCACAGTCCTTACCTACCTGAGGCCACGACAGTTGAATCTGTGGACAGGAGCTTACAGGCAAGGGAGAAGGTCCTTCACTCCCTGCGGCATAATCTGTCCAAGGCTCAACACAGGATGAAGCAGTTGGCTGATAAACACAGGTCGGAGAGGGTGTTTGATGTGGGTGATTGGGTTTATGTGAAACTTCAACCTTACAGGCAGCACACTCTACGCTCTCATCACTGTCAGAAGTTGTCTCATCGTTATTTTGGTCCATTTCAAGTGACGGCAAGGGTAAGAGCAGTGGCATACAAATTGGCCTTACCATCACATGTTCGTATTCATGACGCTTTCTATGTTTCCCTGCTCAAGAAGAAGGTCGGCACAGGGTAGGGGTGGGCGCGGGTCGGGTACCCGCCCCATTCACTATTTGGCTGACCTGACCCTCACCTTGCGGGTCAGCCAGTTTCTGACCCTTACTTGCCCCGCATATCAGTGGGTACCCGATTATAGGGTACCCACTGAGATAGGGTCGGGTCAGCGGGTACCCGTCCCGTCCTATTTATCATTTAATTTTTTTAAAAAATGATTTATACCAATTTAATTTTATACTTTACACATTCATCTAAGATTTAATAATTTTTTTTTTCTAAAAAAGGTTTCCCACCAAGAAACAAGCATGTGAAGAGAATATAAGATAAAGGCAAAAAATTAAAAGAATTCAAAATCAATAAAAATTTGAAATAAGTAGCACAATTTTTAATATATATATGTTCCACATTAATTAAAATTTTTTTCTATAAAATATAAGATCATGACCTCTACAAATGAATCTTGTAAATAAACTATAGTCTCTCATATTTGTAATGCAATTTGTTCAATAAAATTACTTATTTAGTTCTAAATTATTATTTTATAGTGTGTGTATAAAAATAAAAATAAAAAATATATAAATGTGGGGCGGATCAGGTACCCGCGAGTTTTTAATTATGTGACCCCAACCCACCCCGCATCTTAGCGGGTACCCAATCCTCTTTTGACTCGATCAAATAATAAAAATCGGATATTCTAATTTTCGGATCGAATCGGATCGGATATGACGGATTTTTGGATTAGCGGGTAATTTTGCCCACCCCTAGCACAGGGTCTATTCCAGTGCAGATCCCTGCTGGAATTACACACCAGGGACAGCTACTGTTGGAACCTACTGCAGTTCTGGACCGACGTTTGGTCAAGCGTGGAAGAGTTGCGGCTATCCAGGTGCCGGTTCAATGGAGTAATAGCTTTCCCGAGGATGCCACCTGTGAGTATTTGCAGCTACAGTTCCCTCATTTCAATTCTTGAGGCCAAGGATTGTTTGAGGGGAGGGTATTGATGTGAGAACCCTGAAAAAAAAAATATATATATACATATATTCATGCATATTTCACTTGCACTTTGACTCTTTAATAAATTCTATCATTATTTCTACTTGTCTTTAAATAAGTGCGTAAAAATAATTTTTATGTGATAAATAATATAATTTGTGCTAAACTATTAAGTTCCTTGGCTTTATTATATTAAATTAATATTTCGAAGGTAAATTATTTCGTTTATTTAATAATTAATTTCTCCGAATTCCGTTAGCTAAACTTTAATCGTTAATAATGTTCAAGGTTAATAGGAACCTTAGTACTAAGATGCAATCGATAAACTTTAGATAAAATCGATATAAGTATACCAAGTATACTTAGGACGTTAAAATCTCGATAGTTTAATTTTTGCGAGACGAGTATACTAGTAGGCATTCAAATTGCATTCGGGGTAAAATTTTGGAGTTAAGTTAGAATTAAGGACTTAAGTGGGTATCAGGAAGAGAAGTGCAAAGACTAAACTACCCTCACAACCTCACAAAAACTACCATGCAAAACAAGAACCAATTTCCGGACAACATCATTCCTCACCACTCTTTCGGCCAATGCACAACTTCACCATTTAAACACTCAACCCTCACAAACACTTAACCTCCCTCTCAAAACCGTGACATCCATCCTTCTTCCTCTTCATTTCTGTATCACAAACCACCACCGCATTCCACCTTCACCCGTGAGTATCGACAGAGAGAGAGAGAGAGTGAGCGGGAGGGTGAGCAGCAGCTTCATCCGAGAGCTGCAATCCGTGAGCTGCAGCGACTCTGCTGCTGTCCGTAAGTCTGAGGAGGGAAAGGAAAAGCTGTGCGTAAGTCCCACCCATTCTGCACTTCCATTTCTACCAGCTGCAATCAATTTTCCAGCCGCAACAACCACCAGCTACACCGTTTGCCACAGCCAAGCGAACCAACACCCTAGTCGCGCGCGAGCCGAGGGCGAAAATTTCAGTTCCCTTGTGCGTAAGCTAAGCCTGCTGTTGAGGTAAATTTCGGATCTAGAACACCTGATTAGAGGTTGATTGAGCTAATTAGGAGCATGCATGTTGAATTTATGCGTTGGATGATGATCTAGAAAAGAAAAGAAACCTGATGTGCGCTGAATGTGGGTTTGCCGAGACTGTTTTGGATTAATGCCGAGCTAATCTGTGTAACTCTGGATAATCTGAGTTTGCATTGTTGATTAAGTAACTAATCACTAACTAATTAAACTGTTTAAAGCTTTGCATGTTGACCTTAGACCATCGAATGCTGAATTTAGAGAAGAAGAAAAAAATTTTCTGATGTGCGCATATTTGGACTGCCAAGACCGATTAAGAAATGTTGTGCTTAATTTGTTTAATTTCGACAATCTGAGCTTATAGTTATGATTAATCACCTAAAAACTAAGTGATTAAGTCCTGCATAGGGATAGCTAGATCGGTTAGGCAAGAAAAATAAAAATTGAAATGACATCAGTTGCATGCAAGATCACCCGAGGCCAATTGGAAATCTGTAGCTTCAATCTGCTAATTCGATGCAATCTGAGCTTAGAGGTATGATTAGCTAATTATAGATGGGATGTTTATGCCTTGCATGAGGCTGCATAGCTCTGATGAAGCTCTTGGCCATTTGAGTAATTTTTGCAAGGGATAAATTCTTGGTGGAATTGTTTAAGTGGTTTGGCCAAAATGCATTTGGAAGGTCCACGATTTGTGATTTGGAATTGTTTTAATACTTTGGACTTCCTTTGGTTGATTTTGATTAGAATTGAATCTGTTGAGACCTAGGGCTAATGATTGATGAAGCCCTAGTGAAATTGATGTTTGAATTGTGTTTTTGCTATATTGGCGACTTGGAATATAATGTGCAAATGAATTGGAATCGTGAAGTCCGTTTGGGTCCCTTGAATTCGAATACTTTTAAATCAAGTTTCGTGGGAATATTTTGCCTTAATATCAAGTTATATACATTGAGTATAGTACGTTAATATTAAAATCTAGATATCGGGACTTTTAAAACCTTGCCGATGTGTTAATTCTTTTCTTTATTTAAACTAGTGTTTCACCTTTAATAAATAATTGCATTAACTTCCAAACTTTAAGTTTTCACAAAATTATCCTTGACCAATTGTTTTAAAGGAAATTTGTTAAAAACATTAGATTTGAATAATTTCAAATAAAAGACAAAGGGAACTTGTTCGGCAAGAAAACTTGTTTGAATTAATTTGGTTCTAGTTTGCCCTCTAGAAGGGAAATACCTTTAAAGAAACCATACGAAATATTTTATTTCTTTACTAGCCTTAATTCCAAGGGAACTATTGATTTGTTTCGAGAAATTAAATTAGTTTTATACAAGATAACCTTCTATATATAAAACAAGGGTTTGTTTAGTAAAACTTATAGTTTTAAAACTTGGATTTCTAGGGTGTAGCGAGGACGTGGACTTCGATTCCCAGCTTGACTGGTGACTTCACTCTTGGTGAGTGTCCCTGCTTGTTCTACGCCTATTTGGTTAAAGTGCTTTCTTGACTCGATATGTGGTAATTGTCAAAAATGATTTCTGATCCATCGAAGTGAGCAGTGTGTACTTTATCACACTAGCTGTTCGAGTGGTGACTTGTGTGCAGTGTTTTCGTAAATATCTTGCTTGCGCTTGCTAAGTGTTAAAGTTACTAGGCAGGGGAATGTACCACATCTTAAGGGTGGGAGGGCCTCTTATCCTGACCTGGTAATCAAGTGTTGGACGTAAAGTCGTTGGGTGGACCCCTTGACCAGTCTATAAAAATCAAGTGTTGGATGCAAAGTCGTTGGGTGGACCCCTTGACCAGTCTATAAAAATCAAGTGTTGGATGCAAAGTCGTTGGGTGGACCCCTCGACCAGTCTATAAAAATCAAGTGTCGGACATAAAGTCGTTGGGTGAATCACTCGACCAGTCTATAAGTGTTGGACGTGACGTCGTTGGGTGAATTTCTCGACTAGTTTATCCAGGGAGTATACTCGAGTACTACCGCTCTCATCTATCTTGTCGTGCGGGCCCGGAGCTGGGGTATGTTCGGTGGCCGGAGTTAAGTAAAATAAGGAGTTCTACATGGACCGTAAGTAGTGAGAGTTGACGGAGGGTCAACTACGGTAAATTTTGATCAAGCGCGAAAAATGGCTCCTGAGAGCCCCCGTATCCTACTTTGTACTGTTATGCGCTTTCCTAGTTGTTTACTTCAGATTGAAATCAATACGTGTTAGTTGTTTTATTTAATTGCATGTTTTGGGGCACCACTGAGCTTTAGCTCACCCCACGTTTATTTGTTTTCCTTGACAGGTCCTGGCTCTTGAACAAGACTTGAAATCTAATTTCACTTTTATGCTTGTAGTTTGAGTTAAACATTGTATCTTTTATTTTGGATTGCCTCTTGAAGCTGGAAAAGTGTAAACCCTGGAATTGTTATTTGGCTTGTATTAATGTATTTGGATTGTATGTTTTTGTTGCCTGATGTGTAACGCGGGAGGTATTTAAGAGTCGACGTTTGGCTATCTTAAAAATGCTGTTATCGTTGAAGTTAATGAGGATTTAGTTATCAGTCTATTTGGAAGGAAACGGTGTTGTAATAGCTTAGGTTATTCTCCGGGAGGATTGGGCTAGATTGCTTGCGTGAGTCCTGGCGAGAGCTAGGCAGACGGCCCGCCAACCCTCTGGTTCGCCTTAGGGGGAAGTGGGGTCTCCACAATTGATACACGTGAAATGGCTTGTGCATGGGGTTGGCGTGAGTGCATGGGGTTGCATGGAGTTAGTACAACTGGAGTTAGTTACAATAGGTTAGTCAGTGATTTGTACGAATCTTATGACGTCAGTCGACGTCATAAGTTTGTTAGCCGACTTACAATCACCGCCTTAGTCACTTATAAAAAGTGAAGCTGGAAGTCTATGGCGGCATTGGATTTCGTTTGTAAAGTTGCATTTTCACATTTCTCTGTAATCTCTCTCTTCCCATCATCATTCAAGTCAATAAACTTTCTCTAGTTTTCGGATCACTTCTCCATCATTTCTGTGGTCCCTAGATCAGAGATTACAGGCCTCAACTGCTCTTTGCATCAGCACCTAACTCATTTTCCACCAACCCATTGCGCCCCTAACTTTCAAAGGGGTTAAGTGGCATGTCCAAACGTGGGAATGGAATTTGGATGAATAACGACAGCATGTTGCACGTTTGGTTCAACGTGAAATCCATCTTTAATTTCCAACCTCACGTTTTGTAAGCGGGGTTTGGCGGCTAGTTGTGGACCAATGGTGCACGGGCGGGATAATTTCGGAAACCCCTCTTGAGGTTCTTAATAACCTCTGGATGCTCCCCTCAACATTTTAAAATTATACATATCTCCCCTATTAGTGCAAAAGTACTCTACTATCCCTAATAGGACTCAAAAGACTTTTTTTTTTTGGAAAAAAGAAGCTCAGAAATCCAAGAAAAAAAATCAACTAATTTTATTTTTTAGGCTTTTACGTTTCTGCCTTCTACCTTTGCTCGCTTTCCCTGTGCCCATCTTCCTACAACCACTTTCCCAATCCCCTTTCCCCAACATTTCTCCTCTACTTCAAGACCAATTTTTGTCCATCAACCCTAGCTTGTGCTTTGTTCCATTCCCTTCCCTTCTCCTTTTTTTGATTTCCCTTGCATCTCCCTTTCTCTTTTGCAAATGTGACTAGGCTCATCTCTCTTTTTTTTCTCCTATTCTAGGTGTAGTGGGTTTGATTATTTTGCATCTATTTTATTCGATTTTGGTTGATTATGGATGATAAAACTTGGTGATATCAAATATCAAAAGTTTGAGAGATGGATATTGGGCTTTAGACAATGATTTGCTGAAAAAAATGGCTGCAATGAGAGAAAGAGGGAAGGGGATTTGAGAGTGGGCTTAATTGTTGATGAATTGTTGTTTTGGGTAAAATTTGAGGTTGAGTTTTATCAAATTTGGCAACAAGTGGCGAGATTTGTTTAGGTTGCGGGATATAAATTGGATTGTGGTTTTTTGGGTACCCACAGTTGTTGGAATTGGTTTTGATTCAAATTGGGGTGGTTGCTTGATTTTCCTAATAGTGTTACTTAAAAGATCACAATCATCAAATTCCTTATTTTTGTCTTTTATTTTTTGGTAGAAAAGATTTCATGACTTTCGTAACAGTCTAATTTGGAAGAAGGCAATCAACAGATGCAACCAACATTCAGCAAAGCTCTTTTTTTTTTTTAATTTTTTGGGTAAAAAGGGTAGTTTAGGGTATTTGAAGGAAATGATAGGCTATTGGGCCTATTTGAAGCATAAACAGTGAAAGTAAGGGAGGTTGGTGTAATTTCTAAAACCTAAGGGGAGCTATCTGAAATTATCCAAGAGCTCAGGGGAGGTTTCCAAAATTATCCCTAAAGAAAAGGGATAATTGCAGAAACCTCCCCTGAGGTTCTAACATTTGCACTAACCTCCCCTGTGGTTTGAAAAATTACACTGACCTCCCCTGAGGTTACTAATCCTTTGCAAATTTAGTCCAAACGATTAAAATATTATTTTAGGGAGTGAAATTAAAATTTTGTACCAGATTTGCCCTTTGTACTACGTATCCAATGAATGACAAAGAACTATAAATCAATTAACAATTAATAAATTTTAATGAGTATAATTTATAGGCAAACACGCATTTCTCATTTAAAGTACTAGCTTTTTACGAGTATTTTACTTTCAAATATTTGATTTATGATAAATATATCAATATTTATAAGTAAAATTCAAAAATTGTTATAGTAATATTCTTGCAAAAAGGAAATCGATAGGTTATTTATTTAATATAAATTAAATATTTTTTTAAAAAAAATAAATGGCCCATAAAGTATTAAATTTTTATGACTTTCATCCATTACACGAGTAAAGTATTCGCTCTTTATGTGCATTTTATTCTGAATCATTTAATTTATGTTAAATACATAAATGTTTGTAATTAAAATTGAAAAAGTGTTATATTAATATTTTTACGGAAGAGAGATTGGTAGGTTTTGTATTTGACAAAAATTAAATATTTGAAAATAAATACAAATCTGTATTTGAGCATAAATAGTTGTATTAAATTAAATGTTTGAAAGTAAAATACCCTTAAAGAACCGGTACTTTAAATAGTTACCGGCTCTTTATAGGCAAATATGCATTACTCATTTAAAGTACCGGCTTTTTACGGATATTTTACTTTCAAACATTTAATTTATGATAAATATATCAATGTTTGTTAATAAAATTCAAAAAGTGTTACAATAATATTCTTGCAAAAAGGAAATCGGTAGATTATTTATTTAATATAAATTAAATATTTTTTTTTAAAAAAAATGACCCATAAAGTATTAATTTTTTATGACTTTCATCCATTACATGAGTAAAGTATTGGCTCTTTATGGGTATTTTATTCTGAATCATTTAACTTATCTTAAATACATAAATGTTTGCAACTAAAATTGAAAAAGCGTTATATTAATATTTTTACGGAAGAGAGATTGTTAGTTTTTGTATTTAACAAAAATTAAATATTTGAAAGTAAATACAAATATGTATTTGAGCGTAAATATTTGTATTAAATTAAATGTTTGAAAGTAAAATACCCATAAAGAGCCGTTACTTTAAATAGGTAATGCATATTTGCCTATAAACTATACTCCTTAAAGTTTATTAATTGTTAATTGATTTGTAGTATTTTGTCATTCATTGGACATGTAGTACAAAGGACAAATTTGGTAAAAATTTCTAATTTCACTCCCTAAAACAATATTTTAATCATTTGGACTGAATTTGCAAAGGATTAGTAACCTCAGGGGAGGTCAGTGTAATTTTTCAAATCACAGGGGAGGTCAGTGCAAATGTCAGAAACCTCAGGGGAGGTTTCTGCAATTATCCCTAAAGAAAAAGGACAAAAGTTTAAATATGCTCTTCTTTTGTTCAATATGTATTTAAATTACCTATTGCTCCTTTAACCTTTGAATCTTATCAATTTGCTCAATGAATTACACATTACTAATTAGTTTGATTTTCTTGATGTTTTTCCCATCTAAAGAAGTTTCCTAAGTTGATTTACACATAAACACCTACTCAAACGCACAATACATACACAAAAATTAATACACCTTCAATATTGGTATACAGATTACTATTAATCAGAAGTAAGATTGAAAAAACTTTTATCAAACGCTACCTAAATAAGAGTACAATGAAAGATTCTAAAACTTAATATTAGACCTTTGTATTGGGTTGGGCTGGCCCGAAATTAATCCGATTGACCCTAAATGGAGCGGATTGAATCTTATGCAATGTGGCTTAAAGTGAGTTTGGGCTAAAATATTTTGCACGATTTAAATATGAGCTAAATTTGGATTGTACTGAATTTAGTCCACTTAATTCTCGACCCAAACAACATTTATATACTAAGGATCATATGTGGGATTTAAGAAGATTTATTTATCTAAATCCAGTCAAATAATTGAAATTTAGATGGCTAATTTGTGGTAAATTGTTCCTTTTCAATCTCTAGTTGATACATTTATGGGTGTTATGGTAAACTATATTTTTTTGTGATGAAATTCAAACTTCTTCTAGATATTAAGAACATCTATGGATTAGCTGGCTATTTGGTTTAAGTAGATTTTCTAAACATGAAAAATACATGACATAAGTTTAGGTTTATCCGAATTAAGTTGAATACTCGACATTTTTTGTGAGCGAGCATAAGTTGAATTTGGGCTCAAAAGAATGATGTTTTTATATGAGTTGAGTTTAAGCATGTCAAAATCCAATTCACATGATCTAATTGACAAGCTTAATTAATACTTCCAATTCGAGTAAAAAGAGGAATACACTTTATAGATTTGGGATGGGCAAAAATACGTGATGATCCGAATATCCATGGGACCCGATCCGATTCACTCCAAAAAACAAGGTATTCGATCTGTATTATTTGATCAAGTCAGAAAATGGTTGCCTACCTGCTTATATATAGCATGGGTTAGGTACAAAGGATTAAAAATCTGTGAGTACTTGTGTGAGAGCCCGAAAATTTTAATGTCTGATTTAAAAATTAGAGCATGTTACATTCTTCCTTTTGTTATTGATTGATTTACATGTTCGTTATTGATTGATTTACATGTTCATTGATCCTTTTAATAAACAAATGAATTGATACACCTTAGGAGAAATTGTGTCCTTTACACCATAAAACATTAGTATTAGTTAGAAGCTATTGTGGTATTAGAAAAAACAAAAAGAAAAAAAAAGTGAAAGACACTTGTCTTAGTGCATGTAAATGTCTAACGTACAAGAAGCAAAATGTTGCACCTTCCATTCTATTAGAAACCGAAAAAAAGTACCAGTACTTGTTATTGTCTTCCATTAGAAAACCGAAACTACTAGCACTTGCCTTTGTCTACCATTCGAACCAAGAGTTATACAAACTACTAGTACGTGGCATTAGCCTTCCATTAGAATTGAGAGGAAGAGTAAAAGAAACACAACCTTTGTTTCTTCCTTAACCTGTTAAAACTGAAAAGAAACAACAAGAGAATTAGGCACTTTCTTCGTCCCTGCAACCGTAAACATCAGCCAAGAAAACAAGGAAACTCTAGCTCAGTTAGCTACGGATTCAAGAGGGAGAGACAGCTGAACTTTCCAGTCCACAAACGTGAAGAAACCGGAGGTAATTAACTACTTTTCTTCTTCAATTTTCTGCTACTTCTAGTTAGTAATGTTTTAGGTTGAGTTAAAACCAAGAAAAGAATCATCAAAGCTGGAAAGTTTGTTTAAAGTTTCGGCATGCTGTCCGATAGAAAAGCTGCAATTTTGGTTTTTTTTTTTTAAAGAATTTTGCTAGAGTATGAAAGGAATCCATGCTTTTATGCTCTGTATATTCTTTATTTGGTGATGCCTGTAAGTTTTACGGTGAAAAGCTTAACTCTTGTGGCTGGAATTCTTGTCTAGAGGACTGCATGGCCGCTGGAAAATTTCCAGCTTGCCCCGATGATGAATCTTCTGGTTTAAAACTAAAATTTGACAAGAAGTTTTTGCTGGATTTCGAAGCTACATAATCTTATTGCAATGTTTATGTGAATGCATGTCGAATTTGGTTGATGTTTGATGCATTAAATGAAATGTTGGAGAAGGTATATGGCTGGAAACTTCAGCTTTGAACTCGAGAATGCTGTTATGTTTTCTTAAGCTTAAATTTCATCTTATTTCATCTTGTAATCTGAAATTTATGCATAAATTGATAAAAAAAACATACCTACTCCTCTGTTTTACTCTGTATATTGCGATTGTCCTGATTTGGGAGGAAATAACTAAATCTAAGAAAAGAAATGGGAGCTGGTCGAGCATGCAAAACTGTTTGGCAGATTTGGGTTTATTGGATGAATTCGATTGTATTGCTGAGTTTTTCTGGAAATTTTAGCTAAGTCTTAACCAAAACGATCTATAACAAAATGATAGTAAAATGTACCTTGAATTTGAGGAAGTTTAAGCAAGAAAATAGCAAACTAAAGGAAGAAACTTAACTACCATTGCTAGGAAACTGTTTCGAACCATTTTAAAACAAGTGCTTAGATTTTGAGTTTAACTTTGAATTCTAAAATGGAACATGAACCAAAACTGACCAAAATCTCTTCAAGCCATCTTATAACTATTTTACTTGTGAAAATTCATCCAAAATATAGGATAAAATCAAGGAAGTTTATAGTAATACTAAGCTGCCAATCTCTAGGAAATTTATTAACTTTGAATTTTGATTTCTAAAATGACCCTTAGAACCTAAATTCCAACTTTTATAAGAAAAGGTAAGTTGTAGCTACCACTTAATCACCTTAACTTACTATATTTCAACAAAATATAGAATTTTAAGACTTAAGGGGGTTAAGTTACCTAAACTTTGGAACTAGGAGTAACTAGAATAAAATAAGTACTAAGATTACCTCAAAACAAAAGAAATAAAATGTATACATTTAAACATCTTGGATCATACATACAGGTATATATATATATATATATACACTTTTAGCTAATTGTATAATATTAAGTTGAATTTAGTTAAAAGAATCGAGTAAGCCTAAACAGCTAGAATAATCACTTAAAACCTATTATTTTTGCCAAGTATTACACTTAAACATCACTTTAGGAAATTTAACAAATAATCTAATAAATTTACAAATATCCCAGGGGCCAAGGATGAACCGAAGAAGGGGCCGAGCATCAAGGAGTGAATTCCAACTACTTTAGGTGAGTGTTTCCACATTTGTGTGTTTAAATTGCCTATGTGCTACTTAAACGATGGCTACATGATTATGCTAGTGCTTTATTGTGAAGTGTTTTCAATTGTCCCTCGTCTTCTAACTCGTTAAAGATTGATAATTGACCAAGTGTTTTTGTAAGTATGCATGATTGTAAGCCGTGTACGTATTTCATCGTACTTGCTGAACTGAGCCCCAAAACCCTTTGTTCAATAAACTATTTGAGCCAGCAAAAGGGCTTGGTCGGATAGAACGGTAGCTTTGGGTAAGTGTTTCAATATGTTCGAGTATTACCATACAGTAATAGATTACTGAACTGATATGGCTATCTAAGTGAGGGAAGTGTTTACTGTTTTGGAGGTTATAAGGGGGAGTTCAGTGGAGTGTGTAGTATATTGAAATGGCTATAATGGAAACATTGTATCCTTTTGAAAGTGATTGTTCAGTGAAGTGTTCTTTATTTTATTCAATGAAGTGTTCTTTTCTTGTTTAATTTTGATTATGTGTTAAGTTTTTGATGATTAATGCTTGTTTAGAAAATCTCACTGGGTTTCGCTCAACCCATTTAGTTTGTTTTTCTTACAGGAAGGGAGAACGGGAGTAGGGAGTAGTTAGGAGTTAAGCCGAGACCCGAAATTGTACTTGGAAAATTCCTTTAGTAGTTAAATGTTATAGTTATTCTAACTTTTATTTTCAAAGGTTATAAGTATATATATATATATTAAATGCTTTAGAATAAGACATCTTTACTTTTGTTTGGGATGTACTTAAGTATGATGGACTGTTAATGGCTTTAGTTACTGAAATGTTATCTCTCAAGTTAATGTGAGTGAGGGAGTCCTGATAAGAGTCAAGCAGGTGGTCCACTTAACCCTTTGGTTCACCTTAGGATCCAGCTGGATCGTCATAGGTGGTATCAGAGCAATCTCGCGTGGTTTCTACGCGAGGTGAGTTTGGGCCAAATGGTGTTATGGTCTCGATTACGTGAATGAGTGCAAGGGACAAAGTGCTCTTATTGAGCATAAGGTAGGACATGATTATTGAACTATGAATTTTAGTATATTAGGCGTAAAAACTTTATCATGATACTCGGGAAAATTAGAATTGTATGTCGGGTAGGAATTCCAAATATGGTTGATTTACTCTTGGGATCGGCTGGCTTGAGTTGTGAATTATCTTATTTTCAGATTCTTGTACCCGAATACCAAATATTTCATTCAATGGTGTATTTGCAAATTGGGAAGGATTTAGTATATTGCATTATGATGTAATTAGAAATCATGATTGAATTTAGGGAAGTAGAACCGAAGATATCAAGGCTAACTTTTGAGAGTTAAAGGTGAAGAGGTAGTAGTGAGATCTTGAAAATTAGTTCAAATTCTCCATTTTAAGATGAATAATTTTACTAGTCCTTCAATGGTAAATGGATTATATGCCACCTCTTGCCTAAAAATATGATTTTCAGACTTGGAATTTGAGTGAAATAGTAGTTTAAGTAAGGACCATGTGGCTGTGAATAACTTTAAATTGTAAGGAGACAACTTGAGCTGAGATAAGTTTGATAAATCTGCCATGTGATTAGTATGCTACCATTTGCAAGTAATTATATGTGAGTTCTCAATGAAATTGTGACTCCTTAAAATTTATTGGAAGATTATTTGGGGCTAATGTCCAATATGATAAAATACCTAGTTGTTGAGTTATTAGAAAACCCAATGTATGAAATGTTTGAGTTCATTTAGAATACTTAAGAGCCATTGATGTATTTAGATAATGATCATACTATTTGATTTGGTATCAAATGTAGTAGATCTACAATTTACTAAGGAATCTTTGATTAGTTTTACTGATGAGGTAATTGGACTTGTAAATGCATTTGAAGATATTATCACTTCGACTATTTTGAGAGTCCATGATACATTATTGACTTTGAAATGGGATATTTGTACCCGACAGTTAGTGTGAAACGGGCTATGATCAATTTGAAGAAAACTAGTAGGGTAATAGTGAAATGAGAGGAAAGTGTAAGGCTAAATTTTTATTGGTATATGTTTTAGACATTTGTCATGAACCATGACACTTGTCATCATTTTCCTTTTGCCATCTGTTCAAAACAATCTAATGCTTTTAGCAAGACAAAAACTTATTCTTGCATGTTCCTTTTCCTTGGCAACCGAGACAAGTTTTTGCTTGTTTCTTTTCCCTATCAAATCGAGAGACAAGTAGAATTTAAGATTGAATTGATGCCTAAAAGAAATCCTATTTCTAAGATACCTTATTGTATGACATCACTTGAACTTAAGGAGTTAGAGATACAGTTACAGGATCTATTGGAACCAGGCTTTATACGACCCAGTGTATTCTCGTGGGAAGTGCCAGTATTGTTTGTCAAAAAGAAAGATGGACGGTTGACACTGTGTATAAAGTATTGGGGTTTAAATAATGTTGTAGTTAAGAATAAATACCTTTCGCTATATATTGACAAGTTATTTGATCAACTTTAAGGAATAGTGGTACTGTTTAAGATAGATCTTAGGAAGGGATATTATCAACTATAAATTAAGATGGAAGATATAGCTAAGACGGTCTTTAATATACAATATGGACATTATTAGTTTATAGTGATGCCCTTTGGATTAGCTAATGCTCCAACGACATTCATGAATTTAATGCATTGGGTTCTTTAGGCCATATTTGAATCAATTCGTGCTGATATTCATCAACGATGTTTTGATGCATTCGAAAACTTGGGAGGAACATGAGCAGCACTTGAGGATGGTATTGTAAACTTTAAGGAAGCATTAGTTATATGCTAAGCTCAGTAAGTGTGAGATTTCGTTGGAAAAAGTGTCGTTTCTAGGGTATACATTTCCAACGAAGGAACCACTATGGATCTGGTTAAGGTAAAGGCTATTATCAATTGGAAATAACCAAAAAAAACCCTACTGAAATTCATAGTTTCTTGGTTTAGCGGGATCCTATCATCAATTTATTCAAAACTTTTACAAGCACAGGAGAAAATTTCGAGAACGAAATTCTTTTAATGGGGAGAGAGCGTGAGAATCTGAAAATTTTCATGTCTTATTTAAAAATTAGAGCATGTTACATTTTTCCTTTTGTTATTGATTGATTTACGTGTTCATTGCTCCTTTTAATAAACAAATGAATTGATACACCTTAGGAGAAATTGTATCCTTTACACCATAAAACATTAGTATTAGTTAGAATCTGTGGTAGTATTAGAAAAAAAAAAGGAAAAAAATGTGGAAGACACTTGTCCTAATGCATGTAAATGTCTAACATACAAGAAGCAAAATGTTGCATCTTCTATTCTATTAGAAACCGAAAGAAACTACCAGTACTTGGTATTGTCTTCCGTTAGAAAATCGAAACTACTAACACTTGCCTTTGTCTGCCATTAGAACCGAGAGTTATACAAACTACTAGTACGTGTCATTAGCCTTCCATTAGAACCGAAAGGAAGAGTAAAAGAAACACAACCTTTATTTCTTCCTTAACCTGTTAAATCCGAAAAGAAACAACAAGAGAATTAGGCGCTTTCTTCATCCCTTCAACTGTAAACATCAGCCAAGAAAACAAGGAAACTCTAGCTCAGTTAGCTACGGATTCGAGAGGGACAGAGAACTGAACTTTCTAGTCCACAAACGTGAAGAAACTAGAGGCAGTTAATTACTTTTCTTCTTCAATTTCCTGCTACTTCTAGTTAGTAATGTTTTTGGTTGAGTTAGAACCAAGAAAAGAATCATCAAAGCTGGAAAAATTCTTTATTTAAAGTTTCAGCATGTTGTCTGATAGAAAAGCTGCAATTTTGGTTTTTTTTAAAGAATTTTGCTAGATTATGACTGGAATCCATGCTTTATGCTCTGTATATTCTTTATTTGGTGATGCCTATAAGTTTTACGATGAAAAGCTTACCTCTTGTGGCTGGAATTCTTGTTTGGAGGATTGCATGGCTGCTGGAAAATTTCTAGCTTGACCAATGATGAATCTTCTGGTTTAAAACTGGAATGTGACGAGAAGTTTTTGCTAGATGTCAAAGCTACTTAATCTTATTGCAATGTTTATGTAAATGCATGTCAAATTTCATTGATGTTTGATGCATTAAATGAAATGTTGGTGAAGATATATGGCTGGAAACTTCAACTTTGAACCCGAGAATGTTGTTATATTTTCTTAAGCTTAGATTTCATCTTGTAAATTGAAATTTACACATATATTGATCAACAAACATCCCTACTCCTCTGTTTTACTCTGTATATTGCGATTGTCCTGATTTGGGAGGAAATAACTAAATCTTAGAAAAGAAATGAGAGCTGGTCGAGCATGCTAAACTGTTTGGCAGATTTGGATTGATTGGATGAATTCGATTTGTATTGCTGAGTTTTTCTGGAAATTTTAGCTAAGTTTTAACCAAAACGATCTATAATAGAATGATAGTAAAATGTACCTTGAATTTGAGGAAGTTTAAGCAAGAAAATAGCAAACTAAAGGAAGAAACTTGACTACCCATTGCTGGAAAACTGTTTCGAATTATTCTAAAACAAGTGCTTAGATTTTGAGTCTAATTTTGAATTCTAAAATGGAACTTGAACCAAAACTGACCAAAATCTCTTCAAACCATCTTATAACAGTTTTACTTGTGAAAATTCATCCAAAATATAGGATAAAATCAAGGAAGCTCATAGTAGTACTAAGCTGCCAATCTCTAGGAAATTTATCAACTTTGAACTTTGATTTCTAAAATGACCCTTAGGACCTAGATTCCAACTTTTATAAGAAAAGGTAAGTTGTAACTACCACTTAATCACCTTAACTTACTATATTTTGATAAAATATAGAACTCTAAGACTTAAGGGGGTTAAGTTACCTAAACTTTGAAACTAGGATTTACTGTAATAAGATAAGTACTAAGATTACCTCGAAACAAAAGAAATAAAATGTATACATTTAAACATCTTGGATCATACATATAGGTATATATATATATATACACACTTTTAGCCAATTGTATCATATTAAGTTTAGTTTAGTTAAAAGAATCAAGTAAGCCTAAATAGCTAGAATAATCACTTAAACTCTTAATTTCACAAAGTATTACACTTAAACATCACTTTAGGAAATTTAACAAATAATCTAATAAATTTACAAATATCTCAAGGGCCGAGGGTGAACTGAAGGAGGGACCGAGCACCGAGAAATGAATTCTAGCTACTTTAGGTGAGTGTTTCCACATTTGTGTGTTTAAATAGGCTATGTGCTACTTAAACGATGGCTATATGATCATACTAGTGCTTTAATGTGAAGTGCTTTCAATTGTCTCTCGCCTTCTAAGTCGGGAGTGTATTTGATTGCACTCGACTTAATTTGAGATTAAAGGTTGATAATTGATCAAGTGTTATTATAATATGCATGACTGTAAGCCGTGTACGTACTTCATCGTATCAGCTGAATTGGGCTCCAAAACCCTTTGTTCAATGGATTATTCGAGCCAACAAAAGGCTTTGGTCGGATAGCACGGTGGTTTTGCATAAGTTTTTCAGTATGCTCGAGTATTACCATGTAGTAGCAAATTACTGAACTGGTATAGCCATCTAAGTGAGGGAAGTGTTTACTATTTTGGAGGTTATAAGGAGGAGTTCTGTGGAGTGTGCAATGTATTAAAATGGCTCTAATGCGAGCGCCGTATCCTTTTGAAAGTAATTGTTCAATGAAGTGTTCTTTACTTTATTCAATAAAGTGTTTTTTTCTTGCTTAATTTTGATTACGTGTTAAGTGTTTGATGATTATTGCTTGCTTGGGAAACCTCATAGGGTTTTGCTCAACCCATTTAGTTTGTTTTTCTTACAAAAAGGGAGGACAGGAATAGGGAGTAGCCAAGAGTTAAGTTGGGACCCGAA
Source organism: Coffea arabica (assembly GCF_036785885.1). Lineage (NCBI taxonomy): Eukaryota > Viridiplantae > Streptophyta > Magnoliopsida > Gentianales > Rubiaceae > Coffea > Coffea arabica. The sequence continues at coordinate 23,921,723 of NC_092321.1, forward strand.
ATTGTACTTGGAAGATTCCTTTAGTACTTAAATGTTATAGTTATTCTAACTTTTATTTTCAAAGGTTATATATATATATTAAACGGTTTAGACTAACATATCTTTACTTTTTTGGGATGTACTTAAGTATGATGGACTGTTAATGGCTTTAGTTACTGAAATGTTATCTCTCAAGTTAATATGAGTTCTAACGAGAGTCAGGTAGGCAGTCCGCTTAACCCTTTAGTGTGACGCCCCCACTTCTCCCAAGGGCGAACCCAAGGGTATCCGCGGGACGCCTGCCCAACTCTCGCCAGGACTCGGTACAATTTCCCTTCAAATTTAAGAATAACCGATCAATACTAAAAGTCGAAGGTATAAAGGAAAGTCAATTCCTTAATAATCGTTCAAGTCTTACATCATAAGTTACCAAAATATCTTACATTACTAAAATATACAACTTCCAAAAGTTGTCTAAACGAATACATTCAAAATTCTAATCAAAAGGGCCATCAAATCGACCTCTCCACAATTCCTTCCATTTCAGCTCCTGTTAAAGAAAACAAATCTAACGGGGTGAGCGAATGCTCGTGAGGCCAAGAAAACATGCAACACGCATAGTACAAATAACAATAGCACTTACGCAAGAATGAGAGCTATAATATTCAGGTGATTCACAATTTATACTAAGATACCCTTGAGTAGGATACAGGAGCTCTTATGAGCTAATTTCTATTTGTTTTGTCAAAATTCAATCCAATACTTCCTTGTGATGACATTCCATCACCCAATTAGGTAATCAAATCCGTAGAATTTCACTTTTTCAAGTATGGTTCTGAGTCGACATGAGAGGTACCTCCCACCCGAATCGGTGTGGTACATGCTATCGCTCAGGGAATCGATTACACGTTTATGGTTCTGAGTCGACATGAGAGGTACCTCCCACCCGAATCGGTGTGGTACATGCTATCGCTCAGTGGTCGATTAGACATCGCTCCAATCGACTTATACTTTATTTATAGTTTTGAGTCGACATGAGAGGTACCTCCCACCTGAATCGGTGTGGTACATGCTATCGCTCCGAGAACCAATTATAGCACTGAGACAGTATGAGAGGTACCTCCCACCCAGATTGGTGTGGTACATGCTATCCGCTCAGAGCTCATGAGTTAAACATATTCATGTACAATTACCAATTATTGTTTATAGTTCTGAGTCGACATGAGAGGTACCTCCCACCCGAATCGGTGTGGTACATACTATCGCTCAGGGAACCGAGTATAGCACTGAGTCGGGATGAGAGGTACCTCCCACCCGAATCGGTGTGGTACATGCTTCCCCTCAGAGCTTACGAGTTAAACATGTCTATAAACAGTTACCGATCATGTGTATCCATGTAACAAGTATTTGCATAATTAAAGGAAGGAGAGAACGAGGGTGTCCTCACGTATATACACATAAGTCGAGGAGGCTCACTCCACTCGACATCACAACACAAATATGGTTGGCAATAACAATACTTCACTTAATTCCTATAACAATTCATTTCACACAATTCAAATATCAATCCACATAGCACATTTTAACTGTAGCATTCCCCAAAGGAGAACGAGCGCGATAAAATACACACTCGTCTCAACAAGTTTACGTATCATGTATAACACTTGTACAATTCACATTTCAATTACATAAGTATTTAACATGCACTTGACACTCACCAAGTAAACAAGAAGAAACGGCACTCGAAGTTCAAGCGTCCACCGTGGGATCCTCTTGAAGTTCCTCTCGTGTGCCTGAGCAATTAATAAGGATTTATCACTCAAAATCCCCAATTATTACAAAGATTGTACTTAATGCACAATCTAAGAAAATCCCAAAGAAAACGGATCCCAACCACTCGTAAATCGGGGTTCAAAGATGGGATTTTAAAGCACCAAAGCAATTGAGGTTTCATCTTGGAAATCAAGTTTAATACTTTCAAGTAACATCAAAGGAATAAGGAGAATTCAAAAATCTCTATTTCCTTAAGATTTGGAAATTTCAGTTTTGGTACGAGATCTTTGAAAAACCGTATCTCATTCTTTACAAGTCCAAAATTGGAAAACTTGGTACCGTTGGAAACCTCTTCCAAAGTACTAAAAGTTCCTAGAATACAATTCTCTAATATTCCAAATGAAAAACATTCAAAAATGAGCTCAAAGTCGCTGTTTTGGTTCATAAGGCAGATTTAAGTTGGTTTTTGGCCAACTTTGAAAATTCGGAAAAATTCACTTGATTGGAACTAGCCTTTGAAATTTGCAAATCTAGTAGTGTTGTAACCCAAGTTTACAACAAAATAAGCGGAACGAGAAATGGAGTTTTGAGTACCAAGATATGGTAGCTCAAAGTTACCCAAATTTCCTTGTTAAACAAGGGTTTTCCAAAATCAAGTCTTGAACTTTGGAAATTTATTTGAGCCATGAAACGGTCTCGGAATAACACCAAAATTAGTAGTATAATACCACCATATAAGGGTTGTCCCTCTACCAAATTTCATGGAAAAATACCTTCGGGAAGGTAGTCAACCAAACATCCAAAGTTTCGAAAATCCTAAGGCAGAACTGCCTTGAGCTTTTTGGTTTTCCATTCCAAACATTTGGTCAAGGAAAATCCTCCAAACATAGTTCATTAGTGTAGGCAAAGCCTAAGGAACATTCATGGTACATTTGGTAAGTGTTTAACACCCAAAAAATTCAATTAGCAAGTCTACACCAAGCCTTGCATCAAATCTGTCCAAAAGTTAGGGTTTTCAAGAGTAGGGCAGGTTCCGTATTTTGATCAAAAATCACTCAAATTAACTCGGAATTGAGCATGGTTTATGGCGTTGGAAAATACATTTATAGAGCTATAATTTTACAGAAGAAATCATTTTGAAATTCGGCATACAACTAGCTCGAATTCGAGCCACAAGTTGCAGCCTCAGCATTTCTTTCCAGGAAAACAGAGAAACAGAACAGCCGACTTTAAATGGTTGGTTCGGCTCACATACATGGAATCAGAACATGAATTTTATACCGTTGGAAAGGTGAGAATGTCTAGTTTCAAATGCCACTGACGGCACTCAATTTCAACATCGAAGCACAGAGTTATAGATGAAACAAGAAAGCTGGTCTGAGCATTACGGGAACAGTTTCCAGGTCTGCTACCTTCACGAAAATAATTCATTTGACCAACCAAACCTCAATATTTTTCAATGAAATTTTGTACACCATCTATACAACATATAAACATCATATAAAAGCCATTAAACCCTCAAAATTCCGCAGAAATAGGTACGTTCAAAGTAGGGGCAGAATCGGAACTTTTTACTCCATGCACCCCTTGAAGTTTCTACTAATAATACACCATTAATCTACCATTTTGAGCACTAAACCAACATTAAATCCATCATCAATGATCACATCAGCCATCATCCAAGAGTGGGAGTTCATAGAGCCCACATTCACAATTTTCCAACAATAACAAGCCACTCACATGAATAACTAAGCTCATAAGTGTAAAACAACTTCCAAACTTCAAGTTTTCAAGAGTGGATCATCACTTACTTTGGTTTGATGTTCAAGCAGAATTTCAGCCCCCTTTACTCCAGCAAAACCGTGATTTTCAGCTCCCCTTTGCAGCTCAAAATGATCCTTAAGTGTTAAGCCAAGTGTGGTTTAAGTTTGGTGTGAATTGGATGAAGATTTGTGCAAGATTTGGAGATGGAGAAATTGAGAAGTCTTGGGTTGTTTTTGCAGCTTGATGGCCGGCTGAAATGGAGCATGAGAGAGGGAAAGTGTGTTCAAATTTGGCTTCCTAAGGAAGCTTCACTTGTGTGGCTAGAAATGGTGCAAAAGTCAACTCTTCTACGCGCGCACTTGCGCGCATTTCGCGCTCGATTCCTCTCGCATTTGTTTCACCAGTGCACTAAACCTCTAGTACACTTATATTCATACAAATATTATGCACTCTTAATTGTCCCAAAATAATAGTCTAAAGTTCCTCAATTAATCGCGCGCGTGAAAACGCATATTTCCAATTTATGCGCGATAGAGTGAAACTTTCGAGAAATTCTTATAACGATCGTACCACTAACTATCACTTGAGTACTTAAACCTAAAATTACCTATTTTAGGACCATTGTACATGTCTCCAATTTTCCAAGCTTATTGTACTCCCAATTGGCTAAAATTTTCAAACATGTTTTCACTATTTTCATTAATCGAGCTTCCAAAAATTAATTTTTGAAACGAGTCACTTTAAAACTATAATGAAGTCATAATTCCATGTATTTAAGTCTAATAAGGTTAGAAAATATTATTCAGGGCAAATCCAAATAAATAATTAAATGAGCCAAAAATAGGGGTTTAAAAATCGGAAAATATGCGGGTCCTCACATTTAGTTTGCCTTAGGGTCCGGCCGAGTCGTCACAACCTGACCCACATAGCATATATTTTTTATTTTTATATACATATATAAAATATTATTTTAAGAGCTAAGTAAGTAATTTCATTAAAAAAATTACGCCCAAATATGAGTGCTTATAATTTGTTTACAAGATTCATTTATAGAGGTCATAATCTTATTTTAAAAAAGAAAAAGTTTAATTGATGTAGAATATATATATATATATGTGTGTGTGTGTATAAGGGAAATGCTTATAACAATTTTCATTAGTTTTGGATTCATTTTTTTTCTTGTATTCTCTTTGTGTGTCTGTTTCTCAACATAAGACTTTTTTGGGTAAAATCTACTTCTACGGGTAGAATGTGCGTGCCCATTGGAATGTACTCATTGGTAGTAAACAATCTGGAAATCCGAGGTGCAGAGTAATGAGCTAGAAGGCACAAAAATAAAGCATTAAACATTCACGCAAAGAAGCATATTACAAGCCAAATAACTGATAACTAACTAAACATAAGAGCAATGCAAACAAGAGTTACCGAGCAATAGGAAAAGGAGAAGCTGCAGAACTTGTGTTCTCTATTTTACGGAAATTACCGAGAAGGAAGCTGAGACCAAACAAAATGGAAAAAAAAAATTCTAAGCTTTAATCTGTTTCATCAAAGTTCAAACGTAGCCTTCTTGTTTACTATTGTCAAAAATTTCATCTAAAAAAGTAGTTAATGGTAAGTAAATCATCCATTGATTCATGGTCCGATCTAATGGTGAATGTATGATAAAAGTACAAAGAACAATTGATCAAGTGGTTGAAATTTATACAAAGGACAACCTAACTCTTAGCAAATAGTAAACATCCAATCATGACATGTGATTGAAGGAAGTAAAACAATGGCCTATGACTTGTAAAGATTGTTTAAATTTTACCATTGAATGATCTCACGGTTACAATTGGAAAACAATTAACCACTGCAAATCCAACGGCCCAAAGTTAAGCAAGATATCAAAAATATTTTTAAAAAATTGAAAAAACTCAAATAAAAAAAAACGTTAAAAGTTGCTTTGTAATTAACTATGGCTTAGCTAAAAATGATAATTCTTAGACTGACTGTTTCATTTTAATTATGTAAAATAGATTATATATATATTCCCTAGCACAACACTTGTAGTCCTACTACAAAAAATAATTTTTCCATATTTCTTTTTAAATATTTATCAGAGATATGATTTATACATCTTAATATTTTTCCCCATACTGTAAAAATATAAGTTTTAACATATCTTTTCCAATAAATTCTAGACAAATAAAACCTAAAAAATTACTTTCTAAATAGATAAAGCTCATAACTGGCGTATTTGTTTTCATTTCTATGCCATTAGTTAAATTATCTCTTATCCAATCTCTCGGTATCATGAAAAATTTATTAATTTTTTGTATCTCTTCCTGTCCATAATCCCAAAGAATAAGGAGAGTGTTTATAAAAATTACAAATTGAAGTAGGCGATGCACTTATATATGCTTTGTCAATAATTAACCTAGCATTTAAACCCCTTCTCATGATGTTTCTACTCTCATTAGAAAAAATAACGATTTTGGTGTTTCATTTTCCCTTAAAGTATAAATAATTCTAAAAAAATATACAAAATAAATAGGTTGCATTTTGAATATTAACCTTGCATTTATACTAAAATCTATTATGCTTATACATTTATCTGAAGTAATAAATCATAAATTTTATTTTCAAAAAAATTAATATCAAATACTTCTCAATTAATTATTTATTAATGACTAAAGAAGTAATAAGCATTCAGCTGTTGTTCAACCAAATGCTCATTCAACCAGGCGATGTAGTTATATTTGATTTCCAAATAATTAACATACCATTTAAATCTCTTCCATGATGTTTCTACTTTTATTGCAAAAAATTAATTTTTGTATTTTTTTTCCCTTAAATCCAAATCATTTTTAAAAACTACAAAAAAAATAAATGAGGTTGCACTCTGAATAATTAACATTGCACTTGCACTTAAATCTATTACGCTTATACATTTATCCAAAGTAATAATTCGTAAATTTATTTTTTGGATAAAATTTATTAGTATCAAATATTTCTCAATAAATTGTTTATTCTTGACTAAAGAAGTAATAAACAATCAGCCATTATGGACTTAAATGTTCCTTGACTAGGCTGGTTAATTCGCTCTGCATAATAATTAGAGGGGAGGAAAAAATTTTATATATTTGCATTGAAAGCAAAAGAAGGAAACAAAGAAGGCTCCTCACACCTCTCATTGCACCACGTGGTAGCTCTTGAAGCTACCATAGCAAAAAGCAACCCGATCTTATATAATAATTAGAGGAACCAGGCTGGCCCTCCCAAAAATACTGATCATTGAAAAAGCATATGTAACAATTCTAGTTGCAAAATAGGTACATAATACCATAATTACCATTCATAGATAGTTGTCAACAATTTCAGTAGCAGTTACACACCTTCCAGTACAATTAAGTTCCAAGTAGAGATACATTGGCATGCTAATAGTCTTTTTCAAAGTTCATTTTAGTTACATAATATCATCTATTAGGATCCATTAACTTCTAGTCATCGTGAGAATGTTAATGGATTCTAATATGATGGCAAACGATAGCATGCTAAAAGTTCAGTAGCATCCATGATGAGCAAAAGGATGAACAACAAAAGGATGAACAAAAGAGGACATGAAGCTGTGTGGCTGCTTCATTTTGCAGATTCACGTGGCTTCTTGAGAGGGCTCATATGAGCAGATTTTGAAGATGCAGGCTTGTTGTCTTCAGGACCATTTTTTGCAGCAATTGAGGGAACAACTTCAATGGTTGTCTTCTCTGCAGAAGTTACATTAGTTCTGGGAATTGGAGTTTCAAAAATTAAGCTTCTTTTTGCAGCAATGTTTGAAGAGATTGGCTTATCTGCATTATCAGACTTGTGCCCAATTGAATCTAGGATCATTTTTGTTGTTGGGCTAAAGAATTGCCCTTCAGTGGCAGGTTGGTCAGTGAAAGTGGAGCGAGCAGTTAAGTCAACCTGTTCAATGCTGTTGGTCAGCTTCTCAGTTATGGTTGGAGCAGTTGGAACAGGCTCTTCCACAGGATTAGAGGCAGCTGTGCGCGTGATTGCTGGGTTGATTTCAGCCAATTCTTCAGCAGTGTATATTTTGACGATGCTATACTTATCATCTTTCTGTCTTTGATAATCTGAATCGAAATGGCAGACAAAGCATAGGACTTGACGGTTATCAATTGCAGATGCAATTTCAGAAAAAACCTCAACACCCTATATTTTGCAAATGAACAAAAAAAAAAGTTCAATACCCTGTATTTTAAAAAATTTTATAGACTACCAGAAAATGTAAACATGATGCAATTTCAGAAGAAAGCTTAATAGTAACATAGATTGAAGGTGACATGGGCTATCTTATTGCTGGATAAAAGAAACTTTTAGCTAGTTCCAGTTAGGAATTTTGTTTTTTGACTACGATTGAGTCTTGTCCTTGGAAAGAATAGCAAAATAACCAGAGGGATATTACCAGATTTGTAGGCCAATCACAAAAGAAAATAGAGATATTGCATGTTAATGGTATGAGTTTTTCAGCATCTTACGTGTTCATCAACTTCACTTAGTTGTACTGCTGTGAATGGTATGAGTTTTTCAGCATCTGTACCAAACACTACTGCATACATTGAACTTGTTCCATCATCAATGATAATTCCAATACGGCATCTAGTATATGATAGCAGTGAATAATAGCTAATCAATGAAATAAAACAGAATTATTGTTAAGAGCACTATTGTAAAATTGCATGCCTTGTTTACCTGGTTTCAACGGCATTTTCTTCTCTACAAGATGGACATCTGATGATCCATTCCAAATTAGCATCTATAGCCTTTTTGACAGTTACTACATGCAGCATACCAGAAAGATCGCTGCTCAGCTGCCAAAGAAGTATTTCCTCGTATCCAGGCAGTCTTGACCTATAGTTTATATTGTATTAGATGCAAAGTTAAGTAATTCATTTTTCACTAATGTAAAAGGTAAGAAAATAGTATAAGTCAGTTGCTGAAATGACTGTATTTACATTTTTCAGCATGCTCACAGCGTTCTCAACACTAATGATATCATCATTTTTTGGGCGGAGGCAGCAATTTGGTTGAGTCTTTGTAACTGGCCTCCTCAATTAGTTGTAAAATTTCCTGCCGATTCTGATCATACCTGTGAACATAAATATGACATGTTATATTTTTCAGTTTTTATGTATAATTATAAAACATGATATGCTTACCATTGCCTTAATACAGTGGCTTGAGGAGTTGGTGGATTCACCAGCAGACAACATGCAAGCCTTGTTGTTAGAGATAGATCTAAGAAAATAGTATATAATTAGTTCATTAAAGTTGAAGTATGGCAGGCAAAGTAGTAATAATTTCTTGAGCAATGGGAGCTGTAACTTATAGTTAAAAGTAATTACTTTGACTCTCATAGCTATGATGATGTTGTTGTTTGTGATAGTGTTTGCCAGCTGTGCTCCTTTATTTGCTTCAAATTCGATCCACAGAATAAGGAGCATTGGCCTTTTTCTAAAAAGGCAATAAATATGATAAAAATTAAAGAATGTAATAAGTTTATTTAGTAAATTGAAAGTCTATTCTTTTGTTCCTGTTGGCTTACTCTTGATTAATAACAACCAAGTCTCTAGTCGTTGAATCAAGACCCTGTTCCCTTGAAGGAAAAGCATGCACGACAATACCCTGGATATCTATTATTCAAAAGAATATTTCAATCTAAGGATAAGCTGAAAATAACATAAGGAATACATTGGGATTATCTAAGATAAAGCATGAACTTACTTTGCAAATTTTCTGTGTCAGCAAATCTGAATAAGTTTTCAAATGCTGTGAGCTCAAAATGACACGGAATAACCGGCGGAACCTGCTCAACATACTCCTCAACCAACGTTCTGTTATGGATTACCCAAGAATATGGGTCGTCACTGACCTTATACCTTGATTCTACTTTTCGAAGAGCTACACTGGAGATATAGTATCTCCTGAATGGCATCAACATGGCAGCAAAAAAACGGATATCATTGCCATAGATGACTGTTGAAACCTTTGTTCCCTGTTGCATCATAAAGAAGAAAAGCTGTAAATTTGTAAAAGAGTCAAAGATATATGCAAAAATTGAAGGAATATCTTTATTTTTTTGGTTACCTCAGAATCTGTCAGAAGGAAATGGTGGTAGTTCACAGGCCTTGCTCATCGACTCAACTGAACATATCCTCTCTGAACAACCTGAGCCAATACTGTCCATCCTTTTACTCCCTCAACGACCTCATTCACTGGAAGGTAGCGTCTTGCCATGCTTATCTATAAATGGTACAAAAAGATGAAATTGATTCTAAATATATAGTACAATTATGATAGGATTAATTAAAAATTGAAGAAATAGCAGAAGAATGTTCATTTACTTGACAGCTAATTGAGAAGCTTCAAGAGAACAGCTAATTGAGAAGCTTCAAGAACTTCTCTATATACAATATTTTTTGTCTGATTTATTCTGGATTTATAAAAAAATGGAGGCTTAATGAGTAACTTGACTTGTGAAGCTGTTCTTGCACGTGATAACGCCACATAAATAGGTTCTCTTAAATAAATACTTACAAAATCTAATGTTTGTCCTTGAGCTTTGTTAACTGTCATTGCAAAGCACAAATGGATTGGAAACTGAGTTCTCTTATATGGGACAGGGTATTGCTCCTCAGTGGGAGGTTCTAACGGAATTCTATGGATGAAAACATCTTTTCCAGCAAAATCACCTACAACTATTTGAGCATGAATAACATTCGGCTCAAATTCCTGCATATTAATCTTGTCCCATTACAAAGGTCTTCAGTGGGATCTAAATTTCTTAGCAAGATTATTGGTGCATTAACCTTCAAGATCAGCCTATGTGGTAGAAGTCCACTTGGGGAAAGAGAATTCAAAAAGTCCTCATACACTCCCTGATGATTTGGATTTAAGGTTTCATCAAAACTAAGATATTCTACTGCTTCACCTGGAAATTTGCTAATGAGAATGTCATTCACCTCATCAACAAAATTATTTTTTGTGGACAGAATTGCTTGGTTGACTGGAGTGTTAGCATCTAATGATCCAGTTATGATATTGGGGTATACTAAATTTATCAAATTATCTAGTGCAGAATCAGCCTCACTATTTTCAAGCAAAATTGAAGAGCGAATCTTTATGTAGCTATCATCTTGGGATTTTTCAGTTCCATTGCCAACTCTCAATAAATAATTAGTAAATGAGGGGTCTAATCGAGTCCTCATATTCTCTGTTAACTGCAATTTTTCAAGAGAAGGCCATAGAGGAGAATTTATTATGCAAGCATTAATAGTCTCAGATTGATTTCCTCTACGAACAATTGGCAATGTTTGTCTAAAGTCGCCACCAAAGACGACAACTTTTCCACCAAATATTTCTGATGAGTTCATAAGATCTTGCAATAGATCATTTAATGCTTCAATTGCAGATCTTTTTGACATAGGAGCCTCATCCCAGATAATGAGTTTGGATTCTCTAATCATTGCTGCCGGGCTGCTTTGTTTGCTAACTCTACATGCTCTGCCTTCTAAAAGATCAATTGGGATTTTAAATCGTGAATGGGCAGTCCTACCTCCTGGTAGTATAGAAGCAGCAATTCCTGTAGTGGCTGTTGCTAGTGCTAAATACCCTTTAGACCTTACATCAGCTAGCAACGCTCTATAGAGAAATGATTTTCCAGTGCCTCCAGGGCCATCTACAAAAAAGGCCCCACTTTTGTTCTCATATACGCGGTGAGATATGATCTCAAATGCATGCCTTTGTTTTTCATTAAGCAAAGAAATTGCATTCAGATCTTCTTCACGAACTGTTATTCTTCTTTCAGGTAACAATTCCCTTGTTTGGTTCTCAACATCAAAAGGATGATAGATCATTCGGAACCAATCCAAATGAAGCTATACTTTTCCCATTGATTCAAGAAAACCACTTATTTATTGCAGTACCTTTTTCCTGACCTCTCTAGGAGTCAAATCTGAACACCTTAGAAAATCCTTCAACATTACAGCCTCAAATTTAACCATAATTGTTTGGGAATGTTAGGACAGGAATATACCAAAAGGGTTGCAAAAAGTCTTCTCAATTCATAAGACATATGAAAGAGAGAAGCCTCTTCAAGACAATGTTCTTGGCTGTTATCATCTTGAAGCAACCCTCTTAAAAGTGCTGCTTCACGAAAGGTTCTAACCTATACTCCGTTATAAGTCTTCAAGTCTTTGAAGGACTTCAGAGCACGGACTTTTGTTAAAAGAAGCCTAAGGTAGTACCTCTCTCCTTCAGTCGGATGGACTGCATTTATTCTTCCTCGACCTCTCATTTTCCAACGTTTCTTATCAGGAAGCCAAACAAAATGGTCTAGAAATTCAGAATATGTACAATTCAAAGTCGAAGCTTCTGAATCTGTTCTATTCATGTAGAAGACTTCAGTGAGCATTGTCTTTTTGTTTCTTGGATTGCTCACAACATTGGTCAAATTTTGATGCTTTTTGAAACTTATAGGCTGATAGTTTTCTAGGTGAAGTTGCAAATGAATTATTGCAGGTTTTATTTCGCCCATAGCAAAACAAAAAAGTCTCCATCCAGCCTCAGGTGGTGAGACCCAATGAGCTGCCCGATACTGCTGGATTTCATCAATATGGCTGTTTGGATTATCGGAATTAACATGAAAACTGATTCTATCATGTCCTTTGAAAATGTATTTATAGATGTATTTAACAGCCTAAATTGTTGAACAAATTTCAACATTAATGTGACAATCAAATTTAGCCAGTAAATAGGCATTATAGGGAACAACCCATCTATTATCCAAGTAATGCTGTCTAACTTTGACTCTAACACCATTATTACTTCGTCTATATACTAGATAAGAATTAATAGTCTGGGTTGTTTCCTCACAAAAATCCTTTGGATAGGAATGCCCACGCTTGCCATTCTTTGTCATACACATACTTGATGGATTTAAAACACCACATGAACCATACATCATGTGTTTTTTAACCATTCTATATAAGTGTGGGTATTTCACTTTGTCTGGAATCTCAGCGCTCACAATTTTATCATACTCTTCAAGTCTGAACATTTTATGTTGAGATTTCAAAATTAAGAGGAAGTGTGCATGTGGCAAGCCTCTTTTTTGAACCTCTACAACATATGTATAGACTGCCACTTCACCAAAAATACTTTTCTTTAGGATTTCATTTTTTAATTCTTCAAGTTTAGCACGAAAGACTCTTACAATCAAATCAGGTCGATTCTGTGCTTCTTCCTTTTCAATTAGGTGTTTTTTTTATTTCTGGCCAATTAGGATTGCAAGTCATGGTCAAGAAGATATCTGGTTTGCCAAATTTTTGGACCAAGGTCATTGCATCTATGTATTTCCTTCTCATATTTCTTGGCCCTCCAATAAAGCTTGTTGGTAAAAAAATTCTCTGGCCAATATTTGCTGCCTGTGTTTCACCAGCAGCCACAAAGTTTTGTATTCCTTGCAAAAACTCTCTCCTTATTTCCTCTTGTTGTGATCTATAAAAATCTAGTCTTTGAGATTCAAGCTTAACATACATATCCACTATAAATTGCTGAATTAATCTAGCAAAATGAAACAAAAAAGACTCATCATTATCCCTTATCTAGAACTTATAAGCATAATACTCTCTCACAGAAACAAAATTTGGATCATTATCAATCTTCGCCATTGCTGGTAGACAAATTACAGAATAATTAGTTAATTTACTATGCTGAACTGAACTACAAATAGATGAATAAGATTGGCTGCACCTACCATCTTGTTCCATCTGTAATAGTTCTTCAGCAGTAGCAGCAAGCATTGGGGAAATTGAACTTTCAGAATTCTTATTTCGAGTCTTTTTCTTGTAGACCTTTTTTCCTTTTTTTTGGATTTCTTGATGCCAACCAAGTTCACCAAAAGGAAAAAGAAGAGGGTACTGCAAGGGGTCATAACAGCCATAGTAATATTCTATACTGTGACAATGACCACCATGAGTATGGACTCGAATATCTCTCAGGCTTGTTTCCCCATTTTCTTCTCCTTCAACCCACAATGCAGCAATTTGGGAGACCGTAGGTTTGTTAAATACCCTTTGGTCTACAACAGGCAGCGTTCTCAAGACAATACGATAAGTATCAAGATTATGAACTTCTCTTAAACCACGAAAAAATCGAGCATATGGATTGTGTTCAAGGATATTCATAACCTTCTGGATAATACTTTCTGTTAGCCTTGGACATGCATTTAAACGATTTGTCAGCTCATTTTCAGTATCATGAAAATACAACTGCAAATTTTTTGAGGCCTCTAGGTCACTAATGAAGTGATAAATTTGCCCCTAAATCCTAAATGTATAGACACCTTTATTTCTCTTTGCTAGATTCTTCTCGCACTTAACTCCAAAAGAAGTGAAAGCAAAAATGTTGTTAATTGTTCTTATACATATTCTAAATAATTTTGCCTTTTCTGAAGATGAAGTTAATAGCTCTTTTAAAGGAGCTGGAATTGGGTTGCTAGCTAACACTGTGTCTCCATTTGAATAGCAAAAGTTGGCTGTTTCATGGAAAAAAAAATTTGCACCACAATGTGGGCAATCTGGTTGTTTTGGAAGAATGCTTGCCGCACCTGGAATGCAATCTAACAGGTCTCGCCCTTTTTTTGAACTCTTCCTATGATCAATAAAAGATCGATTTTAAATGACTTAACTTGTTTAATAAACAATAATAGAATATAAAATACCCAAGTCATTTAATAATGTAAATGTTAAAAGACTTGTACGTTTTCTCTTAGTTTTCCCTTGATTTTGTTCAAGTATACCTGTAAAGTAGAGTCCAATATCAGCCACTTGAATTAGATAAATTAAATAATTGGAAAAAAATGGTTTTCAATATTCAATTTAAAGTTAAAAATGTTTGTTATCATGTGAATGTGAAAGGCCTATGCATTTTAAAAAATGGAAAAATTTACATGATACATGAAAAAGGGTTTAAATTCATGCATTTAGAACAAATAATTTATAGTAGAAAAAGTAAATTTTAAATTTTAAAAAATGGAAAAAAAATCACTGATTTCAAGTAAAGGAAAAAACTGGTTATACTGTTCTAAGAAGATAGAAAGAGTTTTGAAGATATATAAAATCAGTTACTTGATGGGAAGAACTATATTAATAAGCAGTGCTATATTAAGTACCTGAAAGCTGAGACGCATTCGATTGTAATTGGTGAACAACTTGATTAGACTGATTTAAAATCTCAACACCCTCAGGATTATGCTATTCAATTGTACTTATGAGAGGTTGCAAACTCTCAAATCCTATATTCTGTGCTTGATCCAGCTGATTTTGCTTAGTTTTTTTGGCTGTCATCTTAAGCACTCTCTGTTTTCGTCGATTTCTATAGGTGGAAGATTCAGCTACTGAAAATTCCGACGGGATAGACATACATGATTGCAAACTATTCAAGTTTGCATTTGGTAGCTAAAATGTGTTAACAAAATCCGGTATTAGAGGCTGAACAGATTTAGAGACATTTGGAAGAGGCCCTATAATCTGTGATCTCATACATTCTTGTTGACTTGAATGTTTTTTCTGAGATCTCTGAACTTTCAATGCAAGAGCTTTCTCTTTCCGATGATGTCTCAAAGTTACGCTTTAGCTATTTGCAAATTCAAATAACACATCCATACCAGTTTGCGTACTATTTGAATTTATATCGAATAAAGACAACCTGGGAAGAGACTGAACAATAGAAGGCTCAGTCACAATCTTAGCAAGGTCTACAATATGATTTTCTACAGAGGCTACCTCAAAAAGTTGGTTTGTTTGAGATGTTTTGGCCTGTGATCTCACACTCATTTGTGTAGGATACTCTGTCAGGTTGGAAGTGTGCCTCCTTGTAAACTGGAATAGTGCAGGCATACACATTTGCATATTACTCAAATTTACAGGTGGCGAGGAAGACGTAATAGCAGAAGGCAAAGTTCCTACACTATAACGTTTTATTGCTCTATCTAATCGTTTCTTTTTCCATCTAAGAATTGCATCTTTTCTGCAATCTTTTTCCTTATCATTTGACCCACATCAAACTAAGAAATCACAGTAGGAACATTATCACAATTTTCTTTGATCACAGAGTCCATGACAAAAAAAGAAGATTACTATCCAAGGCATTCTATATGGAACAGACATTCATTCTCATCATGTGAAGACTTTTACTCTCATAACAGAAAGAAAACCATTAACTACATCATGTATCTCACAATCATGTAAAAATGAAATAGATAGCAATTAATATGCCTGAAGCTTAAAACTTTTTAACATGAGACACACAACCTATAATATAATCAACAGCCAATAAAATCCAAATCCCTTGGACAAAAAAAAACAGCACAAAATTTAGTTTCTTAGACAAACCTGAGAACTGAATATGCCAACTTGTTAGAGCAAAAGATGCACACCAAATAGAATAGCCAGCTTCAGTTGAAGAAACAGGTCGACATTTTGTAAGCATAGGCCAAAAAAAAAAAGCAAAATCAGTATAAGAAAAGGAAGAATAAAGATTCACAATGAAAAAAAAAACTGAAGAATTACAATAGCAGTGCTAGACATCGTTTTCATAGCTCCATAAAACTTATTGTTTAGTTATAATCTAGAAGTATAAAAATATGTTTTCAAGTAAAGTAAGCACATTGTGAGAAGAAAATCAACCAAATTAATAAATGATGGTCTTATAACTCTCATTATTGATCCATTTACTATTCTGTTAAGTTTTACTACTAGTAAAAACATAGTCAAATGATCTAAATTGACCGAAAATGAAAATTCAGAAAGCTAATTGAGCAGCTAACCCAAGCACAATTGCAAAAGGAGCAAAAAAGAATGCAAGCAATACAAATTAAATAGGAAAAAGAAAAGAAGAATAAACTTGATTAAGTGAAGTATTAGAATGAATTGTTCCGAGTCCAAATTCTTCACAGTGGAGTATGACAAAGTTTTTCACAACATGATTTAATAAAAATGTTTTTTTGGTGAAAGTTTTTATGAATTTACATAAAATGTTCCAATTTCTTTCGGATGGTCACAACATGATTTAACAAAAAGTTTATAGATCACAACATGATTTAATAAACCGATTAATGTCTTATTCTAATATGTAATATTTGCCGAAATTTTTACATGAATAAACCAAGAGAAACATTTAGCCAAAAATCTACTAATTTTAATATCTTTACCACATATGACTACACATATTTAGGGGAAAAAATAGAATCTAATTTACAAATGAAAAGGACCCTTACCAAAGCTAGAGGCAGAAGAAGCTCCCTTCCAAGCGCAAGGTCTTCAGAGAAAGAAATACACCCTTTATATGGGCACTTCTCTTTCTTTTCCTTTTTAAAACCTAAAAACCTAAATTACTACTCACTTAATGTCTATCACATCAAATCCCTGAAAATATGATTTAGAATTATGGTGTTCATGGGAAAATTGGATGGCTGCAAAACCAATTCCAATACAAATGAATGAAATCAAACGGTTGGCCACTTTTCTGGGGAAAAATCCCTGAATTTTGGGGAAAAACAAGACACCTAATCTCTGAGGGATTTCAGGCCTTCCATGCTTCCAAGTACAATAAGCATGTGAAGGAACCATCTCTGCTATAGGAAGGGAAGAGTATTTGCTGGTACTTTCACCCGAAGAAGAAGAAAAGAAGAGATACGACTGGTTTCTTGTTTGTCTTAAGTGTTTACAATGAAATGGGCCATATAACAGAGGTTCTATTGCAATGTAATGGGTCCCGTTGGTTCTATTACAATGTAATGGGCAATGTAATGTCTTACTTGCTAGTTCCATTGATTTCTTGTATGCCTCCGTTCCATTGTTTCCCTTATTAAAAAATCCAGCCAAGTGTCAAATAAGTAGCAAGCCACTTGTCAAAAAGAGAGCCTGCTACAGTGAACAACACTCTTTTTATTATACTTGAAGGATTAGATTTTGAATTTTAGATGAATATGTAAAGTATTAAACTAAATTAATATAAATTATCTTTAAGATATATTAAATGATGAGAGGGCTGGTGCAGGTACTGTAGACACCAAAATTTTGCCAAACTTTTATGTTTTCTTGAATATTTTCTATTTGATGAGTCATTTATTTTCTTGCATTTTAATGTATATTCTCATTTTTGTATGTTTATTTTAAGAAAAGAAAATTATGAAAAAAATCAAAATCAAATCATGACTAAACTTACACATTTTAATCATCTCCCCTACCAAAACCACTATTAATCCATTTTTACACTCAATTCCCATTGGACCTGTCTATTCATTTTGGTAAAAAATTCATCATGTTATTTCCATGCACCTTGCTTGTCATTTGGAAGTTCATTATTTTTGACCAACCTAACACTCCACTCTCAATACATCTCTCGGCCTTGCTTCTTCTTTTTGCTTGGAAGTCAAACATAACAAGAAGGACACCACCTAATTCTTTGTCTCAGCCCTTTCTTTTTCCCTCAAGAAGGGAAGACGCAAACATACATAGAAGAAAAAAAACACTCTTCCTCCCCCCAAACTCACACTCGGCTCCCTCTCTTCTCTCTCAACACACTCGCACGCAACAAAAAAGGGAGGGGCAGCTATCGGTTAAGGCTTGGAAATTTCATCAAAAACTTCAACCGAAAGATTTTCATATTTATTGAGGTATATTTTTAGTTTTTTTATCATGTTAAATCCATGCTTCATTGTTTAATTTTCTTTTGTTTTTGCTGGCTTCCTTTGTTGTTTTTGCTGAATTTGGGGAAATGGCATGAACTAGATTGAGGAAAAGGAAATGATTCTTGTGTATGCATGCCAATGTTTGAGAAAATGCTTAAATAGAAAATCGAATTAAAATGTTAATTTTGTACGTATATTGTTGTTAAAATGAATAATCATGACTAGTTAATGGTTTGGGGAGGTTGTTTAATTAAGTTTTGTGTCGATTTTGTAGTCTAAAAGGCAACAGGAAAAATGAATTTTTAGGGGTTCTTTTGCTTTAATTTAGCCCTTTTATGTTGTTTTCTTGTCAAATTAAAATCATAGTTGTATTGTAGACGTTGTAAGGAGTGTTGTAGTATAATTTTTAGGGCAAAAAATATCAGCGGCCATTAAACTATTGACGGGATCACGTTTTGGCCATCGAACTATTTTTGTCAATAATTGGCTACTAAACAATTTAATCCATAAACTCGTGACCATTTCGTCGTTAATTGCTCTTAAGTTCTGAAATTAGCATTACACGTGGCAATGTTCTGGGGCAATTTTGTCCAGCAATTTAATTCATAACATAACCAGAATTTTACATAATCCCATGAAAAATACAATGTCCAGAAACAACCCAGATTTATCAAATATGCTTACATACGATTCGAGATTCCTGAAAGCAGCCAAAGCTTCCTCATGTGATGCCATTCTAACAAATGCCAAACCCCTGTTTCTGGTCTTGTTATACATTGACAACTTAAACAAACAAAAAAATAATAAACAAAAAAAATCATTTAGAATATTAACATTTTGCACAAATCAGACATTCATTGCATTGAATATCAAGAAAATCAAGATATAACTGGACCGTTATGTTCCATTATGTTCAAAGCAAACAAAACAAGCTAAAAAGAAAAAAAAAACACAATCCAAATTGAGCAAAAGTAGTATTTTTTTTTTTTTTGGAAATGAACAAAAATCAATGTAAACCAACCTCAATGTCCACAACAGTACCATATTTCTCAAAGAGAGGACGAAGATCATCTACAGTGGAGGTCCATGGAACATTCTGAGCTAAATTTCTGGTTTTAGAGAATTCTTCTTCTTCTCCTTTATCGTCATCTTCTTCTTCTTCTTGGTTATCTTTTTCTGCATTTTCTGAATTTTGAGTAATGGGTTGGACTCGGGTTGAAAAAGGGGCTTGGAACTCAAAAAGATTGAATCTTTGGGACTTAAATGGGAGTTTGAATGAAAGAGAGGGAAAAGAGAGAGCGGCGTTGAGTGTGGGAGGTTTGTGAGTGGAGGGTTGTGATGAAGCTGAGGAAAGGTTCTGGTGGAAGCGGAAGAAGTTTGTGGGACATGATGGCAAATGGAGAAGACGAAAAAGTGCCATTTATGGGTTGAGAAATCAAAGTTGAAAAGAAAAATCTAATGACTATTCATGGTTTGTGGGATTGGGTACCCTGTTTCAGAAGGGGAGGAAACAGAGGAGTTGAGTTGTAGGGTCAGAAAATTGCTGGACAAAATTGCCCTCGAACCTTGTAACGTGTAATGCTAATTTCAAAACTTAAGAGCAATTAATGACAAAATGGTCACGGGTTTATGGATTAAATTGTTTAGTGGCCAATTATTGACAAAAAATAGTTCGATGGCCAAAACATGATCCCGCCAATAATTTAATAGCCGCTGAGGTTTATTGCCCTAATTTTTATGATTTTTGGTGAAGGATATGGTGTTTTGAAAAAATAAAAATTGGGCTGTCTTTTGCTATTTTCGCCACTTTCGGTTCATTTTTTGTAAAAACTAAACCCAAAAATGAATTCTACGCAAAAAATCGAGTGGGGATGTGCATTTTGATCAAATTTGATGATTGGAGAGGTCGCCGTCGCCAGCCGCAGACTGAAGAAGCTTCAGCTGGCCGGAGAAGGAGAAGAAGAAAAATGAAGAAGAAGAAGAAGAAAAAAAAAGAAGGAAAAAAAAGAAAAAAGTGTTGGGCTAATTTTTATTTTTTCTGGTGGGCTTGTTTTTTGATTTTTGGTTGGGCCAAGAGTTATTTTTGTGTTGGGTTTTGATTGGAGTAGTGACTGGGTTTGGGGTTCAGGCCCAACCCGTTTTCATCAGGCTAAGCTTAGTAAATTTAGTGGGTTTGTTCACTCCTTTTCCATTTTTTTTACTTTGGGCTGATCGGATTTTTGGCCCGGAAATAAACAAAAGGTAGCCCAATGACCTTATTTTCCTAAGACATCAGAAATGAATTTGTACTTTAGCCTCTAATCTTTGGAGTAATTTTATTATGGCTCATAATATTTTAAATTTCTTTCATCTAGGCCCTTAAGTTAATTGTATTTTGGTCATTGAATTTTATCCTTTATTTAATTTTGGCACCTAAACTTTGTAAAAATATACTTTTATCCCAAAATTTTTTTATTTTTGCAATTTAGTCCCTAATGAATTTTTGACTATCTCTATTATAACTGTTTCTTCTTTTTAATAGCTAATTATATTACTGTTGAATACATTTAACTTGTAATTTTTAGATGTTTGACATATTAATATGAATTTAGTATTTTTAATCATTATTATTATTTTTAATTAAATTGGTGTCATGATTCTTTTGTTCATTTTGAGTATAAATAGGGCAGTTTGACTCCATTTAGTCACCACTTCAAAAGGGAGGTACCCCTATCATTATTTAAATATTAATTACGTGCTCTTATGTGCTCCTACGTGTTCCTATCTGTTTATATATTTTTATATGCTTTGTTATTTATTTGATTCAAATGTTCATTCAAATTTTCTTATGTTTGTTTAGTTAATTTTATAATTATTTGAGAGGTGTTTAAATACCTCAAAATGTAAGTATTGTATTTGATAGGTAATATTTTTGCAAGTATTGTAATTAGATAGACCAATGTAATAGATAGGATAAATGTGTTTATTTTATCATATTTTCCCTATTTTAGATTGTAATTAGGTACCCTGTTGCAATAGATAGAATAGATAGGTTTATTTTTTATATTTTCCCATTTTAGATTGCAGTTCGATTCTCCGTTGTAATAAGCAGGTTTTGTGTATTTATGTAGCTTATGTGTTATATGCTTTATCCGCTTTCCTTAGAATTTTGGCATCTAGATATTGTGAGGACTCGTAAAAACTATTATTTTTTAGCCTAATTAGTGGCTTAATAAATTATTTAATTGGATATTTGCCTCGAGGAATATTTTCTAGTTTTATTAGACCTAAATGCATGGTAATATAACTTCGTTATATTTTTAAAGTAACTGATTTCACGAATTAATTTCCTGGAGCGCGTTTAGTAAAAATAGTGAATAGTGCTTGGAGATTTTATCCGCTTGAGAGTACAATAAGTTTGGAATATTGGAGACATGTACAATGGACCTAAATTCGGTATTTTAATGTTTAAATACTCAAGTGATAGTTATTAGTACTATCGTTATAAGAATTTCTCGGAAGTTTCGCGTTATCGCGCTTAAATTGGAGATACGCGTTTTCACACGCGCGATTTAAATTCAGGAACTTTAGACCCTTATTTTGGGATGATTGAGAGTGAATAATATTTATATGAATATAAGTGCATTAGAGGTTTAGTGCACCAGTGAAACAAATTCGAGAGGAATCGAACACGAAACGCGCGGGAAAAAGAGTTAACCTTTGAATCAATGAGAGCCACACATTTTAGTTTCACATGGGTGCATCACACCAGATCAAAACCCTCCACTTTATCACCTCAAATAGCCGTGCAACTCTTCTTTTCCTTCTTCATTCCAGCCGTGCAACTCCAAGGAAAAACAAGACCAAGTTCTTCATTTTTCCTTCTTCAAATCTTCATCAAACCTCTTCCAATTCACTCCAAATTCGAACTACACTTAACTAAACATTTAGAGATCCCATTGAGCTAAGAAAAGGAGCTGCTATCCATGGTTTTCTTGAGCATCTAAGGGGCCGAAATTTCTGCCTTCATCCTCTAATCAAGTAGGTGTTAATCCAACACTTAAATCTTGCTTTATGAAGACCATCTTACATGTATAAGGTAGTATTTGCATTTGGGTAGCTTGTTTATGGTGTAAAATGAAATGGGTGGGCTCTATGAACTCCCACCTTTGTCTTGAGGACTGATCTCATGCTTGATGATGGATTTAATGGTGGTTTAGTGCTTAAATTAGTGGATTAATGTTGTATTGTTGGTAGAAAATCATAGGAGGTGCTTGGAGCAAAAGTGACCGTTTTACCCCTGCCTTGTCCGACCATTTCTGTGCACAATTTTGAGGTTCTAATGACTTGATTATATTGTTTACATGTTATTGTGAGTGTGTACAAAATTTCATTGAAAAATAACATGATTTGGTTGGTTAAATGAGTTGATTTCCAAAGTTAGCAAAACTGGAAAATGAATCCCGTATTGCCCAGGCAGTCATCTTGTATCGGCTATAACTCTTTACTCCGATGTCAAAATTGAGTTCCGTCGGTGGCATTTGAAACTAGACATTCCCAGCTTTCCATTGGTACTAAATGCACATTCTAGTTCCACTTGAGTGAGCAACACCATTCGATTGAAAATCACTGTCCTGTTTCGTTTCTCTCCAGGAGACAGGACAGGACTTGTATCTTCATGCTCAAAAACGAGCTGTTTGTGAATGGAATTTGAAAATGGTTTCTTCTGAGAAAATTCAGCTTTATGAGAGAGCTTTCCAACGCCATCAACCACGCCCAATTCCAAGTTGAATTGAGTGAGTTGTGGCCAAAGTTTGAAACAGCTACAGTGATAGAATTTTCCACTTGGACAGATTTGTAACTAACAATGACTTGGGACTTGTTATTTCGAAATTCTTGATGTAAATCACCTATCAAATGTATTTTGAATTCTTGCTAGACCTGATTATCATAAACGAGACATGTTTTAGGTATCTTCCCTTGGTCAAAAGTTTAGAAAAGGAAATTTTCATACACGAGGCAGCTTTGCCTTAAAAATTTGGAAACTTGAGTGATTTCGTTAAGTGATTTTCCGTGCATATTTTTCTATGACATTTGACAGAGGAATAGCCCTTATATGGTAGTATAATCATACCAAATTTGGTGCCATTTCGAGTCTGTTTAGATGTTCAAACAAAGTCCCAAAGTTCATGTTTAAATCTGGAAATTCTTGATCGAGGAGGAATTTTTAGCCAACTTTGAGCTGCTATATCTTGGCGCTCAAAACTTCAATTCTTGTACCGTTTATTTTGTTTTAAACTTTGATTGTAGCTCTAATTGAGTTCTAAATTTCGGAGGTTAGTTCGTATTGTATGAATTTTGCCGGATTTTCAAAGATGGTCAAAAACCAACCCCGAAACTGTCTAAATGGTCCAAAGCAGCAACTTTGAGTCAATTTTTGAATACTTTCTGTTTGGAATCATGGAAAAGTATCTTCTAGGAACTTTTATCGCTTTTGAAGAAGTTTCCAACGGTATCAAGCTTTCCAATTTTGGACCTACATAGTGCAAGATACGATTTTTCTAAAATTGACACCCAAAGCTGAAATTTGTCAATTTCTTAGAAAATGAGATTTTGGAAACTTGCCTTCTTTTCTCGATACCGATTGAACATTTTGAACTCGATTTCATGGAAAATATTAGTCTCTCTCTTTAGACTTTAAAACTTTACTCTTGAGCCTCGATTATTAATAATTAAGGCCCAATTAATGAATTCCCCTTAGATTGTATAACCTTCTTTGATAAGTAGGGGTTCTAAGTGATAGTGTATAATAGTTGATGGTTATTTGCCCAGGCGCTCAAGGGGACCTTCAAGAGGAACTCGAAGTGGACGTCTAGACATTTGTTTGAGTATTACTCTCTTGTTGCTATAGGTGAGTGTTCCATATAGGAATACGTAATTGGAATAAGTCTATGACATGCATAACCCATGATTATTAAGTGTTAAGTGCTATATGTTAAGTATTTACCACACTCATGCATATCTGAATAAGGTATACTTGAATTACTCGACATGAAATACCTGAAATATGTATATTTGAACTATTCGATATGAAATGCTTAAAGAGCATATTTATGTGATTACTTGAAATATTAGATATGAAATGCTTGGAGAGCATATCTACATGATGTGTTTAAATGATTAATTATGCTATGACAGCATAAGTCGGTTGGAGTGAATCTCCTCGACTCTTATGTGGAAAAAGTGAAAACGGCCAATGGTGGCCTATTAAAATGACATATGTCTACCAATTAACCGTAATTACCACCGTCAACCGTTTACCGTTAACCATGTTTACTTACCGTTTTCTAATCTATTCGGCTACTTGCTTACTTGATTATCTGCTTACGTAATCACCAACTTACTTGATCACTTGATTATCATGAATCGCATGTTATATGAAGTTGTCCATCATTGTTAGGCGAGTGTGTACTTTACCTCACTCGACCTACTCAAATGATGAATTTTACCTTTTGCCGAATTACTTGATTACTTGTGCATGTTGTAAGCTCTAAGCTGAATTGGGCCCTGCTCATCGTTACTAACCTACTCGAGCCAGGACTGGGCTCGGTCGGGTAGGTTGGAACCTTGGGACACCGTTTCGGTATACTCGAGTATTACCACTGGAGGGATAAGGTGATGGCCAGTCAAACCGAGGGGATCCGGAAGTCATAAGGTGCAGATGACCGACAGAGTTCCACTGGAACACCGTATCCTACAGTATATGTTTACCTGGTATCATGATGATTGTTTCGTGCTAAAATGCCAACATGAAATCCTGAGCTATGCCTGTAATAAGCTCCAATCACTCGTGAACTATACATGCTAATGTCTCATACCATGATAAATGTCTCAAATTACCCGTACAATGATTATCATCTCATGATAACATGCCATTGTGTAACCTTGAACCATGCATATGATATGCCCAACTTACTTGATTTATTTGAACTGTTAGAGTGTCTTGGAATCTCACTGGGCTGTGTAGCTCATACCACGTTGTGAATTTCTTTTACAGGGTTCGAGACCAAGGGTGCTCGTGAGTAGTACTAGATTGTTTTCTTTTGAAAACTTTAAGTTATATTATAACGGATGGCTATTGTACCCTTTTCCGTTGGGTTGTATTTAAGCTTGAAAGCTACATAATTGTAAGTGTGAGATATTTGATGTACTTTAATTATGCATTGAAGTTACTTAAAGTATTTCGAGCTTTTGAATGATGGATTGTAGTGAGTCCTGGCGAGAGCTGGGCAGGCGTTCCGCGGATACCCTTTGGTTCGCCTTAGGGAGAAGTGGGGGCGTCACAGTTGGTATCAGAGCTTAGGCTTCAGATCTTTGTAGTGTATCCTAGGCTTAAATGTTTAGGATGCCGGACTGTGGGACTGGTCTGAAAGTTAAATGATTGCTTGTAGCGATGAAATTTAGAGCCAATTCACGTGGTCTCTACAAAGGAGCAAGATAGGACCAAGTGGTGTTATGGTCCTTACTATGTGATTGAGTAAAGGTTTAAGTGCCCTTCTAAAAATGTAAGCTGTGAATCATGAATGTTATAGGTTGTAAAACCTTTATCTTGATGATTGGAGGGAATTTGATATGTATGTTGGGTAGGAATCTCGAATGTGGTGATTTACTCTTGGGACCGGCCGGCTCGAGTTGTGAATTACCTTATTTCGGATTCTTGTACCCGAGTACTTGAGAGTTGAGGGCAACCATAAGGACTTTATATCTCCATTTTTGGGGAATAAGAATGAATCGATATTTCATGTGAATGGTTACAGGAAACCACTAATTGTTTGGTTAAGATGGTACAATAATTAAGAGTGGAAGATGGAAAATATTGTAACCCAAAAGATCCTTGTGTTGGGATTGAAATCGAGCATGTTAGGGAACGAGAATCATCTAGTTTCAATTAATCTAGTGGATCCCTACTTGTGATCTTTCATAGTGAGACGATGGGAGTGGAACCTAAGAGTTTGCGCCTTGGAGATAAATGTACTTGTGATAATCACTTGTTTATTTTTGTTATTGACTTTGACTTGGCATGAACTTTACTTGACCATAATTTGTGTTATGATTTAATGAACTCTAGTTTGTGTTTACTTGCATAGTGATAATGTTATTTGTGTAAGTGACTTCATCCTCTTTAAATGTTGCTACCGGTATATGAGTATAGTTCAATTTTAGCTAAGTGTTAGGTTTATACATATGTGTATAGACTAGCTGTGAACATGGAAACTAGAGAACAACAAAAGGGACATCAACCTAGACAACCCCGAAATGAAAGAGTAGCTAATGGGTCCGATATTGATCAAAACGTTGAGCTAAGTGCTGGGAGAGGAAATGACCAGATGGGACAAGTTTTAACTCGCATGACGGATATCCTAGAGCTCTTAGTAGCTCAACAAGGTCAAGGTGTTGGACAAGGAAACCAACGTGAAAACCAAGAAATAGGGGAGGATCGAGCTTTAGAGCGGTTTCAGAAATTTTCCCCGCCCAAGTTTGCTGGAGGACCTGATCCAGAGGTGGTTGAGAATTGGTTAGAGAATATAAGAAATATATTCGATGCCTTGGATTACACAGAAGAAAGACAAGTCACCTTTGCTGTATTTCAACTTGAAGGAGCAGCCCGAGCATGGTGGAATGTTATAAGAAATAAGTGGAAAAAAGATCAAACTCCAAAGACTTGGATAAACTTTGTAAGAGAGTTTAATGAGAAATTTCTTCCTCCACTTGTCCAAGAAAAGAGAGAAGATGATTTTATAAATCTTCGTCAAGGAACTTCGAGTGTGGCTGAGTACGAAACTCGATTCACAAAGTTATCTACATATGCCCCAGAATTGGTGGCTACTGAACGGAAGAAAATAAGACGGTTTATCCAAGGATTAGATTTGGAAATCCAAGATGCCCTTGCCGCAGCACAGGTTGAAACATTTAGTGACGCTCTCGAAAAAGCGCAAAGGGTAGAAAGCACAAAATCTAACCCTTTTCTAATGGGTATTTGATGATTGGGTATTCGTTGACATGCAGAGCGGAAAAGGGTCACAAAATAACTGACTCACAACATGTAGATCAGGTCAATCAAAAGCCTCATGACACGGACACCTAATTGGTGCCTACCCGTAGCAAAGCTAGAAAGAAGTATTGCCATGTCTGAATTTCAAAAAATGTAGAACTATTGAAGCATTTAAACTAGTTCATATCTAATTTTCTACGTGAACAAGTCACTGCTGAAGGTCTACGAACTTTAAAAGGTATAGTACTATTTAAACGTCGATTATTAAAGGTCTAGAAGTTTGTAAAAGGGTAATTTCATTAACCTCTCTTAAGGTTTTCAACAATTTCATTGACCTTCCCTAAAATTTACAAAATTATATTAACCTCCCTTGAGGTTAAACTTTTGGTAACAAAATCAATCTAAGTCAGAAAAAATATTATTAAAATAATACTTTGAGAAGAGATGAAACTTTTATTCCATAAATGCCTCTTATGCATGCGTACAATTTGTATTAGTAAAAAAAAAAGGAATGAAAACAATTAAAAGTTGAAAGCAATTAACACCGCATTCCACTGCTCAAAAAGTTTACATTCAACAAATTAGACAATACAAATAAACAACAAAACTACACTAATGATCATAAGATTCAATAAAATAGACCAGTCATATCTCTTAACATGAGGTTTGCTATTATTCTTATGATTTTGAGTAGAAAAAATTTCAAATTTTGCCTTTTTTCTTCCTCCTTTTTCATTCACCTCCATGAAGTTGCTTTGCAACTATCATAGTTTAAGAGTTTCAGAAAAAATTTTCTCATAAACGGCCTTCTTTTTCTCTTTCTTTGCCCTGTGTTTTCTTTCTTCTACCAAACCCCTTCTTTTTACATTATGTATAACTTATTTCTAGCCATTGTCAAGTTTTATCAATCACAAAATGGCGCATTTGATATATCAATTAGCACCATTTTGTAATTGCAACTTATTGTTCATCATTAAAAAAATCTCCAACAGTTATTTTTGTTAATTAGTTACTAATAGTTAATTAGTGCCATAATTACTCAATTGTTAGATTTTAGTTTCTAATAAAATATAATGTCTTAGGGTATATGAGTAATTTCTTCCTATGTGATGTAAGCAATTGGGTCCATAATTCTACCATGGGAGGTCATTGTTATTTTGCAAATCTCAGGGAAGACCAGTGAATTTTTTAAAAGTCTTAAGAGAGGCTTTTTAAATTACTCCTAAGAATAAAGGAATGGAATTGACTATAAAGGCCAAAATTGACGAGAACAAACTACTTTCTCATAAATTTTTTTTTTCAGATTTTGTTGCTGATGTGAGTGTTAGGTAAATAATATAATGCCAAGAATATGTCTAATCCGTAATAATGATGATCAGAGTTGAAATTATCCAAACTTGTCCTTAAAAAAATAAAAAAAGAATTGACTACAAATAATTTTAAATAATTGACAAATATTTTGCATTTTACAGTCTCAATTTCTTTTTTTGTCACAATGGATACATTTATTTTTTATTGTACTCTCTCCGTCCCAATATTACAATCACTTTTTGGAAATCCAACTTTTTATAGAGACATAATAATCATTATGTTTAGATGAAATGGTATTTAATGAATTTACATATGTATCCTTTTGATTCAAAATACTTCCTTGTTAAATGTGCACTAAAATTTTAAAGAGTTGTCTTTCAAATGGCAAAATTAGAAAGCAAGTATCAAATTTAAAAATAATGACTCTTATTTGGGACATCAATAAAATGAAAGCATGACATTAATAATGAGACGGAAGAAGTATTTATTTGTCTCAAATCCTCTATTGACTAGTAGTTCTCATTACTTTGACAACTTGCGTTGATTAAGATAAAATGAAATTTAGAACTTTTGTCTGAGTATCAAATATTAATTACCTTTTAAAATTCATGCATTTTATAAAAGAGATAATTTTAGAAATCTCCCCTGAGGTTTTTGACTATTTCACTTAGCACTTTTGAAATTTTAAATATTATATTTATCTTCCTTGATTTGACACTTTTGGTAATCAAAACTTAGAATAGGTTCAAATTTTTAATGAATACCCTAAAATGTCTTATCTTGGAAAGTTTAATTTATTCTTCTAAATAATTGTAAAGTAATTTGATACAATTACAAAGAATGAGTGTCAAGTTTTTCATGCTAATATTTATTGTTTGGTAATCAATTATGACAATAAATTTATCACTATAATAAACTACTTTTTATACTACTTTATTGGGGAAATAGATTCTTTTTGAGATAGAGAATAAAATGGCATCTTAACTTTTTTAAAGTTTGTGGACTATTTGAGTGGTGAAACTACCATTGTTTGTTAGTGATTTTGTTTCTAGGTTATTATTAATTTATTCTTGATTTTGATACAAAAATAAAGAGCTACAAAAGGTTAGATGATATTAAAAGCTATCAAACAAATGTTATTAGTTTGACGTTTGATCAGGATAGAGTTAGGGACAACATTGATAGTTTTTTTAGTTTTTTCGATAAACTATAAGAGAAATGAATAAGAAGGAGAAAGGGAAAAAATTATAAAATGCATCCTTTGTATAAGCATAGCAAATAAGGGAGTTTCAATAGAATGTTAAGTCTAGTATTGTCATTTTCAATCAATAAAGGAGGTAGGTATAATTTTAAAAGTTTGAGGATACTAAGTGAAATTATTAAAAAACTTCAAAGGAGGTTTCTGAAATTATCTCCATCTTAAATCTCCATCTTGGTTCTACTATCCGCGGGCAACTACACCTACTCTCAATCCGTCGGTAGACATTCACGCGGCTGAGTACTGAAACACTTCTAAAATACTTAATAAAACATTTTCAATAAAAAAGAAAAAAAAACTCAAAAAAGAATGGCCCATCAATGGCAACGGCATCGCCGCAGTGTCTGGCTATATATGTGTATACGTGTGTATTCTTTCTCCACAATTCATCACAGTTCATAGGTATAATTGCAGAAACCTCCCTGAGGTTTCTAATAATTTTACTAGCCTCTCTTAAAGTTTTACAAAATTACACAAACCTCGCCTAAGGTTAAAGTTTTTATAATAAAATGAGTCCAATTATAACAATTAACATTAAAAAGTACTTTAAGGAGAGACATGAAACTTTTATTCCATCAATACCCCTTATGCATGTCAAAAGAGATAATTATTCTGTTTTGTTAAATCTTGTGATTATTATTGTAGTTTTGTTACTTATTTGTATTGTTTAATTTATTAAATATGAACTTTTTGAGTGATGAAATGTGTGTATTAATTGTTTCTAATTTTTAATTATTTTTATTCTTTTACTAATATAATATATATATATACACACATAAGGGATATTTATGGACTAAAAATTTTATCTCTCTTCTTAAAGTATTTTTTAATGTTATTTTTTCTAATTGGACTAATTTTTTTTATCAAACCTTAATTTTGGCGGAGGTTTGTGTAATTTTATAAACTTTATAGGAGGCTATTAAAATTGTCAGAAATTCCAGGGAAGTTTTCTAAAATCATCCCCAATTCATAATAGGAGTTAACATTGACATTCAAGTTTGTGGTTGTAGTGGCAAAGGTAGATGGCAGGTGTGGATGGTACAGTTTTGTAAATATTTCGAAAAACCCTGGTCTACCAAACAATTGTACATAACCGAATAAGCCATCAACTCTGAAGGTCTCTCAAATCTGTTAAGGAAAGCAGCACGACAGGGCAAGCTAAGTGGATTAAGAATAAGAAAACAAGGACCAGCTATTACTCACTTATTTTTTGCTGATGACACTCTAATTTTCTGTAAAGCTGCGGGGGAAGAAGCAAGGACTTTGAAAGCAATTTTGAATCAGTATAAGAAAGGATCTAGTCAAGTTATTAACTTGGAAAAATCATCTATCTGTTTTAGCAAGAACACTAAGGCTAAAGACAAGAAGGAAACCTGTGAGCCTTTAGAGGGGGTTAGGACAGTGAGCCAAGGTAAATATTTGGGCCTTCCTATGGTGATCACAAGGACAAAAGGTCAGATATTTGGCTACATTAAAGACAGCATAAAGGCCAGGCTCAGCAGCTGGAAGAACAAGCTCCTAA
Organism: Coffea arabica; assembly: GCF_036785885.1. Lineage (NCBI taxonomy): Eukaryota > Viridiplantae > Streptophyta > Magnoliopsida > Gentianales > Rubiaceae > Coffea > Coffea arabica. The sequence continues at coordinate 23,953,098 of NC_092321.1, forward strand.
GTGCAGTAGGGAAAGAGGTGATGCTAAAAGCAGTGACAATGGCCATGCCAATTTATGCAATGTCTTGTTTTACCAGTTACACTTTGCAAGGAAATCACAGGACTGATGGCCAAATACTGGTGGGGTGAAGCAGAAGGGAGAAACAAAATACATTGGTGCTCATGGGATAAGATGCTGAAGGCAAAAATGGATGGAGGTTTGGGGTTCAGGAATTTAATATGCTTCAACAAGGCGCTACTGGGAAAGCAGATTTGGAGGATGCTCAGATTTCCAAACCTGCTGGTTAGCAAAATTCTAAAAGCCAAGTATTTTCCTAAGGATTCCATTTTGAACTGTAAAATCCCCAAAAACTCTTCCTGGTTCTGGCAAAGTATAATGTCAGCTAGAGAGGTAGTTAAGGGGGGTGTACTAAAGAGAGTCGGATCAGGGAAGAGTATTAGAATTTGGAAAGACCAATGGATCCCAAACAATCTGAATGGAAGACCAACTACAATGGGGCCAGACAAGGGGGAGGAGCAGAAAGTGGAGGAACTAATTTCACACTTCAGATGGAATAGGAATGAAGTCTACAGGAGGTTCAATAGGGAGGATGCGGATAATATTTTGAAAATTCCAATCAGTTTGTCAAATTCAGGGGACAAGCACTTTTGGATACACAGCAGACATGGGGAATATTCAGTTAAATCTTGCTACCAGACTTTACTCAAGGAAGAGAAGAGGATAGAAAGTGATGCGAGAGGAGAGTCTGGTTCAAGCTATGATGATTCCAACACAAATTTGGAAGACTCTTTGGGAGCTGAACATTAAGCATAAGATCAAGCTATTCATATGGAGATGCATTACGAATACATTGACAGCTAGGGAATCAATATTCAGGCGAACTAAGCAAGGATCGCCATTTTGCTCAAGATGTGGGGATGGCATAGAAACAGTAGAACATATTCTCTTCCACTATCAACAGGCTCAGAAGGTGTGGAAGCTTGCACCAGTACAATGGGATGGTTTACAGAATCAAACAGGGTGCTTCAAGCAATGGTGGACAGAATTAGTCCAAGCCAGAAGTAGGAATGGAGGAAGGCAGCATATTGCATTGACAGCTAATATACTTTGGCAACTATGGAAGGACAGAAATGAAATGGAATTTGAAGGGAAAGAGAGAGATGGATGGAAAACTGTACATAAAGCTAGTACAGAATGGATGGAGTATGAGGAAGCCGGGATGGGGAAAAAAGAGAGGAGTACATCAGAAACAGAGGAAGCAAGAGAAAGATCAAGGGAGGAAGGAAGAGAGGAGGAAGACCTGATGGAACTTCAAATTGCTACCAAGAAATCAGCTGAGGGCAAGAAACTGGGAATTGGTGTTGTAGCCAGGCAGACTGGAGGGAGAATCAGAGCTGAATGGAAATTAGTTGAAAGAAGTTCGGAAAGGGATATTCAAGATGAAGCAGAAGCAGTAAGACTGGCAATGTTGAAAACAAGACAATTGAGCTGGCAGAGAATCAAAATCATCAATGCTAACAAACAGCTTATCGCTTTGCTTAAATCTGGGAAAGGTGACAATCCAAATACTGCTACATTGGTTGAAGACATACAAGTTTTAGCTAATCTGTTTCAAATGTGCTCTTTTGAAGAAAGAACTAGTAGTAATATGACTCTATGTAATCAAATTAGTCATTATGCTTTAAGCATATTTAGGGATGAGGAGAGATTTTTTGGCTCTTCTTAAGTGTCTTGGTACACTTAGTACAGTTGCTTGGGCCTTTGCTCAGATATTGTAAAGTTAGCTTTTTATGAAATGACATCTATCGTTCCCGTAAAAAAAAAAAAAAAAGAATAAGCCATCAACTCTGCTCTTTTATATACCAGTAGCTTTTGGTCCCCGCGCTGGCATGTAAGTTGTATTCAATAATATGATTGAATTTTGAATTTTACGTGTAATAATTTTTATGAGTCGGAGCTGTTTAGTTAAATTTATCATTTTTTGTTACATTATTGCATGATTAAAAGTGTTAATTGACTTGTTTAATGATACAGTGATAGTTTGTATTGTCCGCATATTAAATCACGGTTCAAAATTAGAAATTTTCATATTATCATTTGGAAGTGTTTTAGTCAAATTCGGGTTTTAATAATTCTATTGAAGTTAAATTATGATAGTTTTGTTGTTTAGAAATTAATATCTTATTAGAAAATTTCTTATGGTTGTAAGACTTGTTTATCAAGTCATCTATAAAGAATCATATTATTGTGTTTAGTTGAAAATAGTGAAAGATTAAGAGTCTTGTTTTTATGATATAATTAATAGATTATTGTTAGTATTATTTCTCTTCTCTTATACATATTTTTATGTGTGTAAATTGCCTTCCCATATGCATTGATTTTATGAAATATATATCTTATATATTTTTTGGTGAATTTTTTGGGTTCTACATGTATATTGATTGTGAATAATTTGTGGGTAAAATGTGGGCGAATTTCTAAGAATATTGATAAAATAAAAAAACTATCATAAAATTGTGGGTTTTGAGGGTTTGTTCTGATTTTAGGGTCGCCGCATTTAAGGTATGAGGCTACCAATAAAATTACAATTAATTTATATTTATTTTTGGTTGCTTTAGTTTTCTATAATTTCTCCTCCATTTTTTTTTCTCCCAAGCTTTCACCGCTCATGCTCTGCCGACACCGACATGGACATGACAGGACGGACATGACAGCTACAGCTAATATGTACAAATTTCATCAGTCTTCTTTCTAATTTCTTGGCAGCATTCAGTTTTTTTTTTAAATTTTTATTTTTTTCCGACGCCGCAAACTCTTGTTTCCGTCGGAAAATATTATCGTTTTCCGCGATCACATTTCCCTATTACCTTTTTCCCTCACATATATTAAATCGCTACAGTAATTTTTTCATGAAAAATGACGGAAAATGCAATCCAAACACAACCTTGATTTGCGGCATCAAGTTTTTAAAATTTTTTTTTCTTGACGCTGCAAATCAAATTTGTGGCGTCATTGTTTTTTCTTGGCCAGTCACGTACCATTGATCAGAATGTGATTGACGGACGCAGATTGCGGCCAAAATGCTTTTTTAAAGTGAAAAAGCAATTTTTGGTTGCTGCCAAAATTAATTTTTTTTAAACTGAAAAAGCAATTTTTTTTAAGTAAAATCGCAAACCCCGATTGCGGCGATAGTTTGCCACCGTCCATCCCACTTAACCTACGGTAACTAACGGTTGTCATTGCCACTCTTATTATTTTTTTATAAAAAACGCTAACGGCCATGCACTAATTTTTTTTTTAAAACTAACGTCGCAATTTGAATTTTCGGCATTAGTTTTTCCACCATCGATCCTTACAAAGTTTTTAGATCTACAAATCAAAGGTCATGATTTAATCAAAAAATAATAATTTGTACTCAAAGTAGCACTAATCCAATTATTTGTTATATTGCCAACAATAACGACTCATGCCTCATCTTCACGGATAACCTCAACTTTTCTCTCTTCTCTATATACTCACTTGAGAAAACTCAACTCGCTCATAACTTTTCTCTTTCTGGTGTGATCCCCATCTTCTTCATATTTCTCTTAGCTTTTCGACGGTAGCTGGTGGATTAAGACGACTTGAATCGAGAAAAGCAACATTACGATTTGAGTGGTGGATCAGAAAGAAATTTTTTAAAGAAACGATATTGTCGGTGATAAGGTTAGTTTATTTAAAAATTTTATTAATAATAATTTTATAATATTTACAGTTATTTTAAGTTCTAGATATTATGCTACTTTATATTTATTTAATTTAATAGTCAGATATTTATTTATGGTTTGTTTTTAAGATTAAATGTGTAATTTATATTTTAAAATATTATTTGATTTGTTTGATTTTTAGATTATGTGACAGATGTATTTGTTTCTTGATAATTTACATTTTTGAAGATTATTTGTTGACGGATTTTAGAATTAATTTTATAGAGGCAGTAGTCTTTCAAGCGAATGATGAATAAAAGGTGAATAATGAATACTCATAAATGGTGAATGATGCAAGATATGCTGTCAGTAGATGATAATGGTGAATGATGCCAGTAAGTTGTAATTCATTAGAAGATAAAAGGTGAATGATGAATAATAATAAATGGTGAATGGTAAATAGTAAAAAGTAAGTGGTAAATGGTAAATGATAAATGATAAATAGTGGTGAATGGTAAATAGTAAATAGTAAATATTATTTAATTTATATATTAATTATTACATTCTATAAATATTGTTCAATGTTGCATTATTTATTATTATTTAAATTAACATTAATATTAAAAAATTTTAAATTATGACTTTGGCTAATTTTATTAGTAATTTAATAGCATGCTTGATTATTATCTAAATTTATAAAATTAACATTATTCTAATATCATATATTAAATTTTTGACAATTCTGGTTTATAATAGAATTTTAGTAATATGATTTAAGAATTTTAATTTTAAAATTAGGTTAAAGGGTTACATTGTGATGGTTGGGAAATTAGGGTTTCATGTAAAACGTTAAACCCTAAATCCTAATTAAGCCTAATTAAGGTTACATTTTACGAAAAAAAAACTTCATCGCGATTACCTTTTAATAAATGTTACATTTATTAAAAAGGAAAAAAAGAATATATCACTGCTTATTCTCAATGCAGAAGGGTGCTCTTTCTACGTTCAAATTATTAAAAAATAAATAAAATACCCAAATCCCAAAAAAAAAAAAAAAATAAAGGAAGCGAAGGAATTGAATTCCAAAGGAAAACATCATCTTGGATTCTTCTTTGCTATCTGATGATATGAGCACAATACTTTATCTACTCGCGATCAAATGTTCCAATTCCTTGCGCTCATGAAGCCTTCACAAAAATTTTTAAAAAAATACAAAACTAAAGAACTCAAAATAAATGAAAATTAAAAATATTTTTATTAGAAGTCTCACATCTCAGATGCGGCGATCCCTTATTCCGAAAATCACCTCAAACAACACCAATTTTTTGACAATTTTCACTTTTGACGATATTCCAAGAAATTTGCCGTAAAATGTGGGTTTGATTTGTGAGAAAAATAATAATTTTATTGTAGATAGAGGTAGATGTCTAATTAAACATGTGCACAATTATAAATTTGTGCTGATGATAGTATTATAATATTATTATAGATAAATATGATTTCTGATTTCTGATTCTAATAAGGGCATCCACAACGCGGGTGTAATAGCTCCCTATTACACCACTCCATGACACGATCTCCCATTGGAGCTGTGTCATGGAGATTACACGCATCATGAATATGATGCGTGTAATCCATGATGCTGTGGGACCTATAATTATTTTTAAATGATTTAAAATTAGTATTCATTTTGTTATTATTTGTATTTTATTTGATTTAAATTATGTAATATTATGTTATGGAGTTCAACTAATTACATTTGTATTTTATTAATTAAGTATGGATTATTATGATATATTCGCATTTGAGGTATCAAATATTTGTTTAATTTTTTGCATAATTATTTTTGAAAAAATAACAATATATTATTTTTGAGAGATAGAAAAAGATATATTATTCAAACTTAAAAATTAATAATATCATTTTTAGAAAATAAAAAATTTAATGAAAGTTAGTACTTTATTTTTAAAAATAACAAAATTATTTTTAAAAATTATTTTATTTATTTATGGGATATGAGTTATGCATTATTAAAATAAATATTTGATTTAATTGTGGACCCATGCTATTACACCTTGTGGAGTGTAATCTATTTTGAGTGAAAGTGTAACAAAAGAGGAGAAAGTGTAATGCTGACGTAGCATGTAGATTAAAAAAGTGTAATAGCATTATGGATGCACTAACAGAAGAGATAAAAAAGGAGGGAAAAAACTATAGCCAACAACCTATTGTAGGCCATGCTTGTAGCAAAACTCGTGGCTGTAGCCAAATACCTCATGAAGTCATCAGAATTACCATTGAAACTGGCCCGTGGCTGCACTGTAGCAAAACCCCCTTCTCCCTTTTATACATTGTAGATGTCATGGTTTCAAAATCGACAATTCTAGAGAACCGAACAAGCCACCGTTCCCACCAACTCCACTATTTTATTTTATTTTTCATAGTTTCAAAACTCAAAGCTTCGTATTAACCAATGGCTCTGCTTCTGGTCCTCCTCCCAGTTGCCTTCATCTTCCTAGCCTACAGCCTCTATGAACGCCTTAGATTCAAACTGCCACCCGGGCCACGGCCAAAACCGGTGGTCGGAAACATTTACGACATAAAACCGGTGAGGTTCAAGTGCTATGCAGAGTGGTCAAAACTCTATGGTCCAATATTTTCTGTCTACTTTGGTTCCCAGCTGAATACTGTTGTGAATACTGCAGAACTGGCCAAAGAAGTTCTTAAAGACAATGATCAACAATTGGCAGATAGGTACAGGAATAGACCCTCTGCCAAAATGAGCAGAAATGGCCAAGATTTGATATGGGCTGATTATGGTCCTCATTATGTGAAGGTCAGAAAACTGTGCAATCTTGAACTCTTCACTCCAAAAAGACTGGAAGGCCTTAGACCTTTAAGAGAAGATGAAGTTACAGCCATGGTTGATTCCATCTTCAAGGACTGCACCAAACCTGGTATTGTTTTCTTAATTTTCCACAAAAAAAAAAACATTTTTGTTTTCAGTACTCCAAATTCTTGGATTGTTTTTCATTGGTTTCTTCATCTGTTTGGTTTAGATCTTGAACACGACTATCTCATTCATTTAGTGTTTGCTTGCTTACCATTCATATGGTAGGTGATTTGGACCATTCAGTCATAGATTGTCTTCACAATACCAAAATGCAACCGACAATAAGAAAAGCTCCTATACATTTTTGCAATATATGATTCTAATTTAAGCTAACTAAATTATTTGCTTAGTTTTCATAACACTCTAAGATTGTAATTTATTGGTAAAGAAAATTGTAAACGGGTATGAATACTGAAAACAAAACCAATGACAAAATACATCAATGTGGAGGAAAATAGCCCTCTTAGATTCACAAAGTTGAATACTTTGAGCTGACTACAATTAATTTTGAAGAAATATTGGGGAACAATTTTCAATTGGTACATATCTCAAAAGTGCATATTTCAACCATCAATAATAAATACTCCTATTCTTTTTTTTTTCCTTTTTTGTTTGCCTGCCACATTTAGTGGTGGGAGGCAGGGTTTGTACTTGATCTCCCACCGCCACTGTGCTAGCTCAGTGGAGCTCAGCGGTTAAATACTCCTGTTCGTAAGTACATATTTCAACAAATATCAATAATAAACTCTCCTGTTTAGCCACCCCACTGGTCAGTCCATCCATGTTCTCTTTATGGCAAATTTGTGCTAATTTTGTCGGTTCGCCATCAAAGGTGAGGGAATTAAGGTACTTACAGCCCTCCAGTCTCCTCACATTTATGATGCCCGTGATTTTTTTTTTTTTTTTTGTCGAAACGATAGATGTCCTATAAACTAATCTAGCCTAGTCTAAGGGGAAGGGGAGGGGGTTCGATGTGAGTACAAATTCCATCGATGAAGGTCAATTAAAACCGCCACAAATTGTGACAAATTTGTGGGAGGCAGGAATTGAACCCCTAACCTCCAGCATTACCTTTAATGGTGATGACCACTGGACCAAATGGCCAGTGACATGATGCCCGTGATTAATTTCTTTTTCTTTTTTTAAAAAAAAGCAAAAGTAATTTATTATACTAACCCTTTGAATTGGAAGAATAGGTTACAATTCACCCCTAAATGTTTGGGATTGGTGCACAAGCCCCTTAGATTAGAAATAAAAGAATGATATACCTTTTGGAAAAATTATCCCAGTCTTTTTAGACTCTTTTTTCTTGTAGTTTTTAACTAGTAATTTTCTTCTTTTACAGTGCCTTTTCTTTTGCTACACTAGCTGTTTTTAAGGTGTTTGAATTAGCTATTTTTGAGTCTGTTTGGATTAGCTATTTTAGAGTAATGCTTTAAAATCTTTTATCTTATTGGATTTTGATGTTTCACCACTTGATGTACATCTTATGCAAAATAAAAAATTTAATCAACTTAAGTTTGTTGGACAAAAAATTAATGAAAAAAATTAGAAAAAGAAAAGAGCCTTACATTTAAATTCAACAAACACTACATGCTTTTATTATTAAAAAAAAAATACCTGAAAAACAACATTCTAGAATTATGTAACTGTTCTAATGCTGAACATTACAAAAGTCATGCTCATGTAAATGGAATAATCACTTCTGCTATACTGGAATAATCATTTAAATTCTTTTATTTTATTGAATTTTAATTGTTCACTACTTGATGTAAATTTTCTAAACAGTAAAAATAATACACATGAGACACATTTTTCTACAATTGTATGGCTGTTCTACTCCCGAACATTACCAAAAGTCATGGCCATCGAAACGGAATAATCGTGACACACCTTTAAGTGTCCAAGAAAAAGCAGGTGAGGTAACTTTCTTCGACAAGTTGATTGAAGGAGGAGAAACAAACGACAATTGGGGTGGCAGAAACTGGACAGTCTACTTATTTCTTTGGATGAGAAAAAGTTGATGGACCAATTTGGGCAGGTATTGTGTGGGAAAAGAACCAAAGTCGTAGTCACTGGGAAATTCAAGTTGGAAATCAAGTTTAAAGTGAGAAAAACGTTTTACATTTTGTTTCGGGAAATCAGTGCTGCAAATCTTCTAAGGATGCCTTAGATCAAATTGAAATACGATATTTGAAATCTTAATTTGTTAAATTACTGAATTAGATACTGAAATCCTAATATTTGAATATATTTTACATTAAGTGATAAGTGGATAGTTTTTCGTTTATTTTTGGAAATAAGTTTTGCTTTAGGCAATTTGGAGCCATTTAATTAATTTAGATATTTTATATCTTTTTATCAAACATATTTGTACATACTAAGGTCTGAACTTATTAAATTTAAATATTAAATTGAATTATCAAACAGGGCAATCTAAAGTCTAGAGTTAAGTATAGTTGCTAGTTTGAAATCGTTTTAAATAGCTCTAAGTATCCTTAACTTTGATTGAACTTTTAGAACATATATGGAAAATTATTTGAGTATATGGAGACAGTTTTTTTAAATGATTTGATAACTGGAATTATACCTGACAATTGGGCGGGTTGGGCGGTTTTTGGGCGGATTGATATTGGGTTTTCATTTAAATGGGTGACACCCAATCCGCCCAACTTTAGATTGGGTTAATTTTGGGTTGGGTCATCTCAAACTCATGACCCAAATATGACCCAATATATTAATTAATAGATTTTGATACATAAACTCTCTCAAATACATTTTCACATACAAAAAAAAATTTTCACACACATAAACACATTTTCACATAGATAGATATATTTTTACACACTAAAATACTCATAGACACCAACACTCACTTCTTAAACTCTTTTGAAATACGTTATTTTTACATATACAAATTACAATACACACCAATATACTTTCACAAATACACACACATACTAACTATTTAAACTACTTGGGTGAACTCATTATTTTTTATACAAGTAAGGATTTTCAAATTGGGTATAGTTTTGATCCAAACTAAGAGATCGAAGCAACAATTTTGGGTGGAACAAAACTAAGAGATCTCGATGAAGTGATCAATAAATAGGGGGGAGGGGGGCTTGTCTTTTCATTTTGAATGAAAAAAAGAAAAGAAATAGAAGAACAGTAGGATGCATTTTTCCGGAACTTGGCAAAAGGATGGATGTGAAGAGCGAAGAGTACAAGGATTTTCTTTTTTCTTTTCTTTTTTTTTTTTTTAAAAATCCTACTGACATTTGTGCTGCACCGTTCATTTCTCAAATTTTGTTCTTTTTAAGCATTACTCGTTGATCATCCTTCTCAATGTGTAGAAGTAGTATATATATGATAATTATACATACCAGTACATATATGGGTTTTGCTTGATCCAACAAGGCTGGTCATTTTTTTTTGTTTCTTGATTTTAATTTGTTAATTTATTTTTTTAACTTAATTTGGGTAATGGATGCCCAACACAAATACCCAAACCACCCAAAATATATATGGGTTTTTATTACCCAACTCAAAATTAACCCAAAATCCAACTTACCCAATCCAACCTCTCAAATTAGTGGGTGGGTTGGGTGAGTTGTTGGGTTTTGGGTATAATTACCAGCTCTAACGGGAATATGTCAATTTATTTGGAACTGCATTAATCTTTTACACCAAACATCTTTTATACTGCCCGAAGGTTTTTATTAACGTAAACTTTTCTTTTCCTTTCAAAATTCCAAGTGGGCAAATACTGAAAGTCTGACCACGCCAATAGTTTCAAATATAAGGCTGTAAAGTTCAAAGAATTAACTTCACTTGGTCATATCTATGTCCCTTTCGGTCTGAAATTAACCTGTGGGTGGGAAGAAGATAATGATTAGTCAACTGGCAATTCCCTACACATTTTCTCAAATGCTCAGTTATAGCCTAAATTGTAAAAATTCTTAGTTGACTTAGAACAAAAAAATTGAAATAAAAAAGGGGCTAAACCTACGTCTCTCCGTACGAAATTCACACCTTGTGCAAATTAACGTATTAATGATACAAGTTATCTAAATAATAAAAATATAGTTTCAGAATGGATGGTTGTAGATTTAGTTCTCCATTGGATAACTAATGGGAACTCTTTTTAATGTCCACTTAATTTAGTCACAAATTTTATTAAAGTTAGGATGAAAGTGTTGAATAGGCTAAAGTGGAACAACGGGCTCAGATCCGCATTGCTGAATTTTGTCTAAATTTTTTTTTTTTTTTTAACACTTGAACATGCAGAAAACAAAGGCAAGAGTCTGTTGATGCGCAACTACTTGGGATCAGTAGCATTCAACAACATTACAAGGCTAACATTTGGGAAGAGGTTCATGAATTCAGAGGGTGTGGTTGATGAACAAGGCCTAGAGTTGAAGGGCATTGTATCAAATGGGATAAAGATTAGTGCAAAACTCTCCGTGGCACATCACATTCCTTGGCTTAGTTGGATGTTTGTAGGCGAAAATGAGGACCTGGATAAGCACTATGCGCGGAGAGACAAACTGACCAGAATGATCATGGAAGAGCACACTCTTGCAAGGCAAAAGAGTGGCAATACTAAGCAGCATTTTGTTGATGCATTGCTCACTCTTCAAAAGCAATATGAATTGAGCGATGACACTGTCATTGGACTCCTTTGGGTAAGTAGTGGTCTATTTTCACTTTGCTAGCTCCAAGGAAAGAAAGGTAGAAGCATAAGAAAGATAGCAACTCCATCTATTGCAAAATAGGATTTAATGTTGTCCAAATTATGCAGGACATGATTACTGCTGGCATGGATACAACCACAATCTCAGTAGAATGGGCAATGGCAGAGCTGGTAAAGAATCCAAGGGTGCAGCAAAAGGCGCAAGAGGAACTTGACCGAGTCATTGGCTCCGATAGAATCATGACTGAAGCTGATTTTGCAAAGCTCCCATACTTACAATGTGTAGCTAAGGAAGCTCTAAGGCTGCACCCTCCAACTCCACTGATGCTTCCTCATAGAGCCAATGCCAATGTGAAGATCGGGGGTTATGACATCCCTAAAGGGTCTATTGTGCACGTTAACGTCTGGGCGATTGCTCGTGATCCTGCAGCCTGGAAAAATCCACTGGAATTCCGACCTGAGAGATTCCTGGAGGAAGATGTTGACATCAAGGGCCACGATTATCGGCTCCTGCCTTTTGGTGCTGGAAGGAGGGTCTGCCCTGGTGCACAACTTGCACTCAATCTGGTCACTTCTATGCTGGGGCACTTGTTGCACCACTTTACTTGGTCTCCACCACCTGGGGTCAGGCCTGAAGAGATTGACCTGGAAGAGACCCCTGGAGCAGTTACTTATATGAGAACCCCTTTGCAAGCTGTTGCAACACCAAGATTGCCTGCACATTTGTACCATCGTGTGCCAGTAGAGATGTAATGCTTCCTTTCTCTTGTTACTAAATTTTCAGCTTGCAAGAGTTGCTTCACTTCCAACTCTCCATTTGATTGTGAAGAACTTGTTGGATTCTACGAGGTATTTGTGGAAAGCTATTATTTTTCTAGAAAAAATAAAGTAAGGGTTCTCTATGGTCTAAAGAGATTTTCTTTTATTGTCAAACTTTACCACAATTTAGTTTGATCTCAAACTTTTTGAGTGTAGTAAGTTGATCTTGAAATATATATCAGCATTTGCTATGGACATCATCATGCCCAAACTCACACAGGCAGTGACTTTTACCCCATTTAACAGCAAAACAAACTTGGCAAAACAGTTTAAATTGTTGGATGTTAGTGAAAATTGTGATGTGACGATAACCTTTTCCCACAAAGAATTCTTGCCAATATGTTGCTTTAAGGAAAGTAAAATTACTCCTCCTCAGGAAGTCGGTTAACTTTTGAAGGCTATAGACAATGGAATTTTAATTAATTCTTAAAATTACCATTGGTCTATAAATTATTTTTGTGGCTTATTTCTATCCAATTGGATATTGTCACATGTCATGTACATTTGAAAAAATTGATTATTAAATGGCCAATTATATTTTGCCACGTGTCAAATTGAGGTGTTCCAATTAATTGAAATTATTGGGATGTCTCTACCAATCAAATCATATCATGTCACATGTCTATTGGATAGATATCTAAATATTTATTTCTTATTAAAGAGATAATATTTAAAGTTGTTTAATTTGTATGTGTTTCTTATATACTCAAATAGCTTGTCCAACCAAATAGCGCCACGTTACGTGTCCCTATAAGTTTGGCTAATCAAGGAATTATTTGTTAGTATTTCTCTTTATTAGTAAATATAAAATGAAGAGATAATATTTAAATTGGCACAGTTCTAATATGATTGCGTGTCTTGCAAGACAACTAGAATAGTATATATGTTTTTAACCTCTACCTCTTCCTACGGTTATAAATAGAAATCTTTCTACCAAGTCAAGGACACACATCAAGAGGCATCTCATACGCTCAAGTATTGAAACTCCAAACTACGAAGGTCTAGGTCTTCAAGCTCCTCAAGTCTTCCACATATCAAGGCTTGAGCCTTCAAATATTTTCAATTTCTTCAAATCTTCCATATCAAAATTTGAAGGAATCGGTGGTTGATCCAAGAACAAGTTGCGAAACTCTTGGATTGGCGTTCAAGGAGAAGAATCGAAGGAATCTCTCTATAAGTACGAGAAAATTCCAAAAATTGTACCCACATATTTTTCTAAATTTATATATTACATATTTGTCATGTATTTCTTTTTTCTTGTCGTTTTGCAGACTTAAAATTTTAATCGCGTACAAATTTTTAACACGCCCAATGGGACTATCTCTGCTTTCCATCTCTTCTTTTCGAATATTCAACTATATATATCATCAATGGCACCAAAGAGCAACAAGACCATGATTGCACGTTCCAAAGCTACTGACGCAAACCTGTTCAAGAAGATGCACATGTTGCCACTAATACCCGCGCTATTGGTCCTGTGACAAGGAGTATGACAAGAACTTCCACCCAAAGTATCATGGAAGCTCCATCGACGTCAACTCCCGTCTTTGGTTCAACATCACCAATGAGCTATTCTTCCACAGTAGGGATCAAAGATGTTCCTGCCTCGATTGAGAAGGCTCTTGTTATGCTCGAGTTCGGATCCGGATCCAAATTTTCTAAGCATGATGATGATTCATCAAACACTGGATCAGCATCTTCACATGAAACTCTTTAATCAAGATTTTCTATTGAAAATTCTACTGCTTCTTCTGCTGCAATGCTTGCTATGATGACAAACACTTTAAATCTCGAAGAACAAGTTTCAAACATGTCCAAGATGATGGGAACAATGATGAAACACATCAAGGACCAAAATGCTCTTATCGCTCAACTGCTTATCCAGAAAGATCACGCTCCTGAAGAAAGTCGTATGAACCCTAAGGAGTACCAAGAGTGTGAAATTCCCTCATCTAAAGGCAAGGACAATGTGAAGAAAGTATATGTGACCGTCGAGAGAACTATCTCCGTAGAACAACTGAATGAACTTGTAGAAGACGTGATTAAAGACAAAAAGGAGGGTAGCTCAAAGTCAAGTTTTACCTACTCCAAACCTTACACTGTTAGAATTGATAGCCTAACAATGCTTGCTGGATATCAACCGTCTAAATTTCAACAGTTCGATGGAAAAGGTAGTCCAAAACAACATGTGGCCCATTTCATCGAGACCTGCAATAATGCTGGAACCTATGGTGACCTGTTAGTCAAACAGTTGTTCAGTCCTTGAAGGGCAATGCATTTGATTGGTATACTGATTTCACACCGGGGTTCATCGACAGTTGGAAACAGTTGGAGCAAGAGTTCTTGAATCGCTTCTATAGTACTAAAAAAATCATTAGTATATTGGAATTGACTAATACTCGCCAATGGAAGGATGAACTTGTGGTCAACTACATCGATAGGTGGAGAAGTCTGAGTCTTAACTGCAAAGATAGACTATCTGAACCCTCTGCCATAGAAATGTGCATCCGAGAAATGCATTAGAGTTTGAGTTACATTCTACAAGGTATACGCTCAAACACATTTGAAGAATTAACTACTCGTGCTCATGATATAGATTAAGTATCACGGCTAATGCAACTGATGGGGTTCCTATTCAAGTTCCGCGAGTGCAGCCGCCTTGTCAAAGCAATGAAAAACAAGAAAATAAAAAAGGGGGCAAACTTCCTTCAAAACTCAGTAACAAAGAGTCAATGGCAATAAACACGGCTCTCATGAAGATTGCTACCAAGGTGAGCCGAAAGGTCACCGAAAAGTTAGACTCTTCCCAAAATAAGGCGATAAGAAAACCCACTCTAAAAGAGATGTAGGAAAAGGAATACCCCTTCCTTGAATCTGATTTACAAGGGATGTTTGATGATCTTTTCAAAGAAAAACTCCTTTTACTTTTCGACATGAAGTGTCCAGAGGAAGCCAGTCAAGTTAATGATCCAAATTATTGTTGTTATCATCGCTTGATTGGCCACCCTCTCACTAAATATTTTGTCTTTAAAGACAAAATTATAGAATTAGCCTGTCAAGGAAAAATCCTTCTCGAGGAGGATAAAATATCGGCAAATCAAACAACAATAATGTTTGGATCTGTGTGTTGTCCTATAGAAGTTCTATCCACATCAAACAGTGCTTTGTCTGTCAAAAAGGAGTTTGAAAAATCTTCAATTGAAAATGTTATTGAAGATGATAATGAAGGATGGACTTTAGTCACTCAAAACGGGACTTACAAACCAAAGATAAAACAGTATATCTTTTCAAAAAGCATTCGTTCGACAAAAGTTAAAGTGACAAAGAAACAACAAAGTGCAAATAAGAAACAAAAGGGAGTGGCCACGACACCAATTCTTTCAAATCTTCAGCTCCTTCAAGAGGTTCGACAACTTGTGACACTGAGAGAATTTATGCCCAAGGGGTATTTAAGTGACTATGATGATAATTCTATTTTTTGTAATGTCGTCAAAGCTGAAAATCCTCAAGTCGCACAAATTAGCACTGAATTTGAGAAAAATTTGAAAATCGATGATAAATCATCGGTGGATTGTGCAACGACTATCATGTTTGATGATGATGATTTAACAATTGATTTCAAAACCCACAATCGACCTTTGTTTGTTAGTGCATATGTCCGAGAACAGAAAATGAATCAGATACTCATTGATGGGGGATCTGCTGTCAATATCATGTTCGTACATGCTATGAAAGAATTGAAAATCTCAAACGATGAGTTCTCCCAGAATCGCCTCATGATCCAAGAATTTAACCAAGGGGGGCAAAGAGCAATTGGCCTTATAAGTCTTGAATTGCTCATTGATGAGTTGTCTTCAAGTGCGCTATTTCATATTATTGACGGCAAAATCTCTTATAACATGCTCTTGGGAAGACCTTAAATTCATGAGAATGAAATTATACCGTCTACTCTTCATCAATGTTTCAAATATTGTCGAAATGATATAGTTAAGAAAGTTACTGCTAATGATAAACCTTTCACTGAGACCGAAACTCATTTTACCGACACCAAATTTTATCTTCAAAAAGAAGCAAAAAGAAAAGAATCAGTAAGCGAAAAAATTCAAGATTTCAAAGTACCCATTTTGCGTTATATTTCAAAATCAAAGAGAGAAGAAGGTCGGTCTTCTTTTATCAGAAATGGCGTATTAAATGTTCCGCTCACCAAAATAGAGCTTGTTAAAAGTGAGAAAGTGAACTTGCATGGACTTGTTCATCCCAAAGAAGAATCTGCAGTGGAACATTACTCACTACTAACTAATCGGATTTAAGAAAATTTTGATCTAAATGCATATAGACTTTGGTTAAGGCGGGTTATAACCCAAATGAGAAGAATGCATTTAGCAAACTCCATCCTGAAGTGACTGGCGGGAAGACTCAAGGGTTGACACCTACGGAAAAAATGTTAAAAGAAAGAGACTATAATGTTGAAAGTTCATCGATGAGTCTTGGTTATCATCTGCCTTCTCCTGTTCGTATAATGATCAAAAGGGCAAGTTGTAACTATTTGAACGAAGAAATGGAGGTCACAATTCGAAAAAGATCTGTTTTCGATAGATTGAGAAATAAGTCAAAGCGTACTTTTGTATTTGATAGACTTGACCCGCAACTGAAGAGTTTGAAACCGCTCGTCTATAAGAGATTAAGCAGTAAAAAACAAGAGTACTAAGTTGTCAAAAAAGAAAATCTTACTCCAATAAAGAAGAATGGTCCGAAAAAATGAGTTTTCAATTTCTTTATACATTATGGAAACTTTTTTAACGTAAGGATCGAAACCATCTTTGAAGAACAGGATCAAGAAAATATTGCTTCTTGCCATCATATGACGATCAGTGATCCTGAAAAAGAAGAAAAAGATATGGATGACGCTCCTTTTGAATTTAAATAAGGAGTAAAAAATACAGTTGATATATTAAAAGAGATTAGTCTTGGCACAAGTGACGACCCTAGTCCAATTTACATAAGTTCTTGTATGACTTCTGAAGAAGAGAAAGAGTATGTTGATTTGCTGCTCGAATTCAAAGATGTCTTTGCCTGAAATTACTTAGAAATGCCTGATTTGGATCCAAGGATTGCTGTTCATAATTTATCTGTCAAGCGAGAAACAAAACCTGTCAAGCAAACTCAAAAACGCTTTCGACCCGAATTGATTCCTTTGATAGAAAATGAGATAAATAAATTGATTGAAACTGGATTCATACGAGAAGTGAAATATGCAACATGGATTTCAAGCATCGTCCCTGTGAGGAAGAAGAATGAGCAGATCCGAATTTGTGTTGATTTTCGAGACTTAAATGAGGCTTGCCCCAAAGATAATTTTCCACTCCCTATCACAGAATTAATAGTAGATGTTACAACAGGACATTAAGCACTATCTTTTCTCGATAGATTGTTTGATTACAATCAAATACGCATGGTACCCAAAGACGAGGAGTTCACTGTCTTTCGCACTCCCAAGAAAATTTATTTTATAAAGTGATGCCGTTTGGCTTGAAAAATGCTGAAGCGATATATCAATGGGCAATACAAAGAATTTTTGATGATATGCTTCATAAAAATCTGGAGTGCTACGTTGATGATCTTGTAGTGAAATTAAAAAGGCGATAAAATTATATTCAAACTTTTGAAAAGTTTTTCAACGCCTTCGGAGATACCAATTGAAGATGAATCCTTCGAAATGCGCATTCGGAGTCACTTCCGACAAGTTTCTTGATTTTATCGTTCATCAACAGGGGATAGAGGTTGATCGATCTAAAATTGATACCATTGTGAACATGCCTGAACCGCGAAATATCCATGAATTGAAGAGCCTTCAAGGAAAGTTGATTTACATCCGGAGATTTATCTCTAATTTGGCCGGACGGTGCCAATCCTTTAGTCGACTGATGAAAAAGGGAGTACCCTTCGAGTAGGATGAAGCGTGTAGAAATACTTTTACAAGCATTAAAACGTACCTCATGAATCCCCATGTGTTAGCTGCACCAATTCCAGGAAAATCGTTGATCCTCTATATTTTCTCTCAAGAACGGTCGGTTGGAGTTTTACTTGCTCAAGAAAATGATGACGGTAAGGAGAATATATTGTATTACTTGAGTCGGATGATGACATCTAATGAGTTGAATTACTCACCCATCGAGAAGTTGTGTTTGGCACTTATATTTGCCATTCAGAAGTTGAAGCATTATTTTCAAATACACACTGTTCGACTCATATCCAAATCTAATCCCATTAAATATGTCATGACAAAACCTGTACTGTCTGACCGACTTGCGAGATGGTACCTTCAGTTTTAATAATTCAAAATTATTTATGTACCTGCGAAGGCTGTCAAAGGGCAAGTATTAGTAAACTTTCTAGCCGATCATCCCATGCTTGCCGAGTGGGAGTTGACTGATGAAATTCTCGATGAAGAAGTGTTTATGGTCGAATCTCTGTGGTCGATTTATTTCGATGGAGCTGCTCACAGTGATGGAACTAGTGCGGGAGTTGTCTTTTATACTCCTGAAACAGATATATTACCATACTCTTTCACTTTAACACGCCGGTGTTCAAACAATGTGGCCGAATTTCAGGCCTTAATTCTCGATTTTGAAATGGCTGTAGACATGAAGCATTGCATCTCAGAGTTTATGGCGATTCAAAATTCGTGATAAATCAACTTCTTGATATTTATGATGTCAAGAAACCTGAATTGATCTCATATTATAAGTATGTAAGACAACTCATGAGATATTTAGACAATACCACTATAGAACATATCTCTAGAAGATTCAACTAACAAGCTGACTCCTTGGCAAGGTTGGCGTCTATGATCACTTTACCTTCTCATCGAAATCAAATTTCAATATGTTAAAATTGGGTCATACCTCCGATGTTCGATGAAGAAGTTAATGATGAGGGAGAAAATACCTATCATATTTTTGTCCATGAGATTAAAAAGGAGGATTGGCATCATCTCATCATTGATTACCTTAATCACGAAAAGTTACCAGAAGATCCAAGAAAAGGGTCGATATACGTCGTCGCGCGCCACGTTTCATTTACTACAAAGGGACGTTTTACCGAAAATCATTTGATGAAGTGTTTTTATGATATCTTGGAGAAAATGAGATCATGCACGCAATGGAGAAGGGTCACTCTGGAATATGTGATGCTCATTAATTTGGTCAGAAATTATACTTTCGCATTAAGAGAATGAGATACTACTGGCCAACGATGGTGAAGGACTGCATCGACTTTGCTAGAAGATGTCAAGTTTGTCAATTTCATGGCAATTTCATCCATCAACCTCCTGAACTATTGCACCAAACTGTGGCTTCTTGCCCTTTCGATTTTGGGGTTTGGATATAGTTGGACCGCTTCCAAAATCTTCTAGCGGACACATTTTTATTTTGGCGGCGACAGATTACTTCTCAAAGTGGGATGAAGTAGTTCCTCTAAGAGAGGTAAAAAAGAAGAATGTAGTAGATTTCATTCATTTGTACATTGTTTATCGGTATGGAGTCCCACGTTATATCATCACCGATAATGGTAAACCTTTTTACAATATAGTAATGAATAAATTTTGTGAAAAGTTTCGTTTTAAACAATACAACTCTTCCATATACTATGCTGCTGCAAATGGACTCGTTGAAGCATTCAACATGACATTATGTAATCTGTTAAAGAAAATCGTGGATAAATCGAAAAGAGATTGACATCTTCGAATTGGAGAAGGGTATTTAGGTATACAGAACTACTTTTTGAACTCCCACGCAAGCAACCCCATGCTCGCTTGTTTACGGTGTCGAAACTATTTTTTTACTTGAGTGTCAAATACCTTCACTAAAAATTGTGATTCAAGAAGGGATCTGTGAAGAAAATAATGTTCGTCTTGGTCTTGAGGAGTTAGAAGCACTCGACGAAAAGAGATTGGAAGCTCAACAACGGATTGAGTACTTTCAAGCGCGCCTTTCAAAAGCATTCAATAAGCACGTTCGACCTCACTCTTTCCAAATTCGAGAGTTAATACTCACTGTTCGGAGACCGATCATTCTCACTCATGGTGGGCAAAGGAAGTTTGCTCTTAAGTGAGATGGTCCATATGTTCGAGAAGTATATACAAATGATTCCTACAAGTTGGTTGCTGAGCACGGATTAAAGGTTGGCCCCATCAACGGCAAATACCTAAAAAGGTACTATGCGTAATCGAAATCGCATGTTGCTCTGACCCGCATGAGCTAAAACTGTGGATGGGAACCACTAATAGTGTAGTATGTGGTTAAATTGTTGTAACACTTCACCAAATCTAAGGTGATAAACAACTAGATACTCCTGACGCGCATGAGTTTAAAATATGAACGGTAGGAATTACGTGTGACTTGATTCCCTCTGGGAATACGTAGGCAGTTTAGAGATAATTTCTAAATTCAGTTACACCACTCCAAACCAAATCCATTTTTCTTGAAAAAAAAAATCTTCTCTTTCTTAAAAAAAATAAAAATGCTACGTTTGAGTTCTTTTATCTTAAAAAAAAATAGAAGATAAGAAACGAAAATAGTTTACCATTTATAGGAGATTTCATTACATGAAGAAAAAAAATAATAAAAAAAGAAAATTTCAGAAAAAAATGAAGGACATGGTGAAAAATCTAAATGTCAAATTTGTAATCCACTACAACTATGTTACATGATTCGAGTGCGAATTTCATGTCTTTAAATTCCTTCGCTGTATCATCAGTTAAAACGCTAGCATTCTTAATAGAAGAGAGCTCATCATGTGCTTGGGTTATTTCAATCTGAATCTCTTTGAAAGTTTCATGATTTTGATCGATATTTGAGCTAATTTTCATGTCTTGTTTCTCCAAATCGATAAGTTCCTGTTGCAGAACTTTCTTTCTGTTTTCTATGGATTACAACTTTTCTTCAAGATTTTGCAGATGACAAGTTAGTTCTTCTTCCTTTGCTTTGACTCTTCTAAGTTGGGCGACCACGTTGGAAAGGAGTTATGCATGTGTTTCTTTACTCATCTTCTCCCATAATGAAGATGTCAAAATATCATATGCTTCTGCCTTGGCGAACAAGTTTATCAAATAGTCTTTTAAAGGGAGACCATTGGTAGGATCCATCCTTACGATTTTTGGAATAATTTCCTTTGCACACTTTTTTAAAGAACAGATCTGCTCAATAGGAGTGTCAAGAATCTGCTCGTGAAAATCCATCCACAAACTTTATAAGTATTTTTTTCGGTGCTCTTGGATCAATTTTTACCCATGAAATTTTGAGACCAATGCTACCTTAGATCTTTTTCGGACCTCATGCGAACTAGTCAATTCCTTCTTATGCATTGATGAGGTACCTCCACTGGGGGCAAGTTGTTTTGGAATGCTGATAACTATTTCGTCACGTTTCTTGTTTGAAATTGTATCATCAGTTTCAAGTTCAATTGGTAAATTGGTACCAACATTTTCTTAGCGAAATTCAAGAAATGGGGCTGAAAAAAGAAAAAAAAGGGAAAAAGTTATGAAAGTTAAAATAAAAAAGAGGAAAAAAAGAAAGAAAAATGTTACAAAAAAAAAAAAATGGAGAGATGATTATCTTAAGTGGCAACACTCCAATCGACGGTGTATAAAGGAAACCTCCTTCAAATCAGAAGATGTCCTCTTCTTTGATTGGTTCCAATGACAATCTTGACTGTTACTGCCGCTTGCCAATGAATGGATTTCTCCTTGGGTAGATCCGGTGCCCTGGGTTTGAACTCATTCTTTTTCAATAACCTTGATTGAATCGTAATCATCCAACATTTCAATTTCAACGTCTTCTCCCATGGAAGTCATGATTAAAGATTTTGGAATGGTGGATGGCGCCTTCTTTACTAGAGTCTCTAGATTTGTCTCTTTGAGAGCCTGTTGAAAATTCTTTGAAAGATTATTTTTTGTGACAACACTTTTCAGGCGAGTGCCTGTCATTTTGCCTTCCTGCAAGGTAGATGCAGTAAAACCTGTTACAGTTTCTATAGCTCCATTATGATGTATCGGCTCATTGATAGAAGTAACCTTGCCCTTCTTCGATGACTGTTGAGGGATTTTAACCGTGAATTTAAAGGAAGTTGAAAAGACGCTATTTGACCGTTTTGACCACCAGGCATCATAGTCTTTAGTGATCAATGGATACTTCCTATGCGTAGGTGTAGTCATCTGAGATTGCGTCTGCGTGTGAACTGAGAAATCCTATAATTGAATAGTCTCACCCAAAGTATAAGTGTGAGTGATCTCTTTCAAGTTATTTAAAATATCCTGACAGAAGCCGAATTGTCTGCTAAACGTACAAGGATTATATTTTTCAATAATGAAAATATTGTCCTGACGTAGAGTTAAGTGACAAGAGCGTTGACTAATAAAGTAGCTCGTGAGCCTTGATGATAAGGATCCATCATCGATCAACACTTTTCTTCATTCTCAATCCAGCACAGTTTGGAAAGCATCAAAGGATTCACTTCTTTGAAAATTTCCTCGACTTCTGATTTACCATAAAATATTGTCATATTCTCACCGCTAAATCTCGTCATGTGCCCGTGGTGGCTACTCACTTTGATTATTTTCATAATATACGTCAAAATATTGGCCAATCCAAACATAGACGTAATGGATTGAAAAAGTTACCCCACATTGTCCAAGGTTAGGGGCGTAGACGATCTCCCTCAACTCATGATATATACTCGCAAGCACAGGAATTGCAAGGCAAAATCTTTTTCTGTGGCCATTAAGCATGCAACCTTGAAGACACTTGAACGGATGCGATCGACTTTTTTACTTGGTAAAAGAAACTTGCAAATCCAACACGCTATGAATGCCGTAATATAGGTTTCCTTTCTTAAAAATCCTAGGATATCCAATATATCAAAGGGATGTTGAAATCCTTTGTATCAGCAAGGTCATGAGACTCTATACTTCCTGAAAGATTATAGGTCATTTTCGGTTTAGATGTGGTCTTTCTTCTTTTCGTCCTGTTCGGAGGAGCCCTATACCTAGCCTCTCCTTTGAACCAGAAGTGGATCCAGTTTTTCATCCACACTCCTTGGTCATTCGTCCAGAGATGGTAGTAAGCCGAAAAGAGATGCCTGCAACTCTTAGGGAGAAGTGGCTTTCCTTCTTTGTCACGAGTGAGAAGCTCCTGCGTTAAAGTAACAACTTCATCAAAGAATGAGCCATCGATCGAAAGACCACCAAGTCGATAAAGGTCCCAATGTGTGATGGACAACTCCCTAACGGGTGCATGGAATGTATTTTTCGAGGGACACCAATATTTGAAGAAAGCTCGCAAGATATTTTCACAGCGGTCGTAAGAGAATCGCGACGCATAGACAGCTTCAAAGATGTCGGTACGTGTGAGCACTTCTTTATATTTTCCAAGGATATCCTCAACCCATTCCCAATAATGAAAGGTGAAGCATACCTCGCCAAAGAAGGAAGAAGGAATCTTCCATGTAGTTTTGTCAATATTGAATCCCACGAACGGAAGTGTGAATTTGGTTATTTTTGGATCTCCATTGTGAAGTGACGAGTTTAATACGACCACTTTTTCTTCCCTCGACGTAGTGGAGAAAGTCGATGATGCCACCACTTCCTTAGTCCACTTGCTAGTCTAATCTTCGAGATGAAAGCATCCTTTAAGGGATATAAAAGACTCAGTAAAGGTGCCGATCGCTGGCTTGTTCATATTTAATGACAAACTTTTCGATTGAGACCTTCCCCTCTCATCCGTCAATGAAATATGGGGCAACGGCGTGGTGTAGTTTTTAATTTTCATGGTTGCTAAAATTTGAAGAAAAAAGGAAAGGCTGAGTTGGTAAAAAAAAAATTTTTTTTCTACGAGACTTTAGCAATCAAACTACCTCGTGGCTGAGTTTCTAATTCCTTGAGCGGGATGCTGAATTCCTATTAAAGTTAGACCGGACAATAAAAAGTAAAAGTGAGATGGGATGTCCACAAATAATTGATAAAGAGGTTACAATTTCGACAGGTCAATCAAGTATCAAGTTTGGATGTCAAAAAGGTCAGCAATATGGATCGGTGGGGTCTCAATTGTAGGGGGTAATTATGGTGGCTAATGCATTGATCCGTTTCATGGTGCAACCTTAAAAGACCACTTTGCTTTGTTAGATAATCATGAAGTGCCAAGAGTCCGATACAACTTGGTGGAGATACTTGTAATTGAAACATGCAAGGATTTATATATTAATTCGCCACAGGCTACGAGACCCGGCAATCATGTCATTTTATAATAAGTTGATGATTCAACTTTCTAAGTTCAAGCCGTGGCAGATTGGTATGCAAAACTACAAGTAGTAGTCACACGCAAAATGCCAAAACAAATTAAAGGATGCATGCAAATCAATGGTATAAAAACTTCTATATCTTGCATGCGAAGTGACTACCATGCTAAAAGTATGAATATTTATGAAGAGTGGACAAAGAGTCGAGATAATCACCTCTAAATCGGCGCGATGTTAATAGTAAAATTCCACATTAGTAGTGACAAAAAGCTGGCACTAGCAACTGTAGCAATTCTAGACAGCAATTTTCGAATTACGAGCTGCAAGAGAGCGTTGGTAGCAACTACAAAGCAACTCGGCAATAGCAGAAAATTATTGTTGTTTCTAGCTTCTCACAAGTGAATCTACGGCTCTAGTCTTGATTATTTATACTAGTAGCATTGTGTTGGGTCCGAGGAGAATCCGGATGAAAGGTGGTTTCAATTTGGATAAGGGTAAACTCCCAATCCTGTATGGATTGTTGTTAGGATATTGAAAGGAAGTAATTTCATGTACAATTGAAAGGGGAGCCGTGCAAGCTTTATTGTTTGGAGTCAATTTGTGGAGAAATTAGGAACTCGAGTTCAATGTTAATTGTGATTCCAACGTGAATTTGGCCTCAGGACTTTTCAATTTGACTATGCATATCTCGTAGGTTCTTAATTATTATCAAATACTACTTGAAATTCAAATACTACTTGGAATCTGGCCTCGGGACTTTCCTAATCATCATCAACATCAAATACTACTTGGAATTCAAATACTACTTGGAATTTGGCCTCAGGACTTTCCTAAACATCATCAAGTACTACTCGGAATTCTCCATGGCAATTGATCTTTTGAATATACCGTGCATAGATCTCCTGGATTAAGGTGGTAGGTTTGATTTGAAGTTGGACGCGAAAAGAAAAAAAAATTCTTTATGATATGGGATTGTGGTTTATATTTAGGCTCTTGATAAAAGTTTGATCCTTCTACGATTGGATTTTACAAGCCGTAAAGAGACTAGTGGTTAAGGATTTCAAATTGGTTTGGAGTTCGAATTCATTGCCTACTTTAGCCATAGTCCAGCAAAATGGAGTTCATAATAGATTCAACTAAGGAATTCTTCTTGTTCACTTTGGAATATTAAAACACTCATATTACTTGCCTTCCATGAAACAGAGTTTGCAAGTTAATGTGAAACTCTAGAATGAGATCATTCGGTCATGGCACAAGTCCCGCTAAAGTGTACATGCATTTGATGATTGGAGCGGTGGTGGGATTTAAATGTTTTGCATGGCTACATTGTATGGCTTAATCAAGACCTGTGACAATGAATCCATATAAAGTGTGAAGTTCAAGTGAATTAATCAAGACCCATGGCTATATCGTATGAATTAACCAAGGCTCGTGGCTATATTGATGCTTAAATCTCAGCCTTGCAGCATTCAAATCAAATTGGGAAAAAAAGAAGAATGTCGAAACTTGTCCGTTCCAATCTTGCTTCAGTCTTCAGCATTCGCAAACAAGTTTCGAGAGGGCATTTGTAGAAAATGAAATTTTAATTAATTCTTAAAATTACCATTGGTCTATAAATTATTTTTGTGGCTTATTTCTATCCAATTGGATATTGTCACATGTCATGTACATTTGAAAAAATTGATTATTAAATGGCCAATTGTATTTTGCCACGTGTCAAATTGAGGTGTTCCAATTAATTGAAATTATTGGGATGTCTCTACCAATCAAATCATATCATGTCACATGTCTATTGGATAGATATCTAAATATTTATTTCTTATTAAAGAGATAATATTTAGAGTTGTTTAATTTGTATG
The DNA here is from genome assembly GCF_036785885.1 of Coffea arabica. NCBI lineage: Eukaryota > Viridiplantae > Streptophyta > Magnoliopsida > Gentianales > Rubiaceae > Coffea > Coffea arabica. The sequence goes on from NC_092321.1 coordinate 23,979,342, forward strand.
TATTTCTTATATACTGCAATAGTTTGTCCAACCAAATGGCGCCACGTCATGTGTCCCTACAAGTTTGGCTAATCAAGGAATTATTTATTAGTATTATCTCTTTATTAGTAAATATAAAATGAAGAGATAATATTTAAGTTGGCACAGTCCTAATGTGACTGCGTGTCTTGCAAGACAACTAGAGTGGTATACATGTTTTCAACCTCTACCTCTTCCTACAGTTATAAATAGGGGTCTCTCTACCAAGTCAAAGACACACATCAAGAGGCATCTCATACACTCAAGTATTGAAGCTCCAAGTTACGAAGGTCTAGGTCTTCAAGCTCCTCAAATCTTCCACATATCAAGGCTTGAGCCTTCAAATATTTTCAAGTTCTTCAAATCTTCCATATCAAGATTTGCAGGAATCGGTGGTTGATCCAAGAACAAGCTGCGAAACCCTTGGATTGGCGTTCGAGGAGAAGAATCGAAGGAAACTCTCTATAAGTTCGAGAAAATTTCAGAGATTGTACCCACATATTTTCCTAAATTTATATATTACATATTTGTTGTGTATTTCTTTTTTCTTGTCATTTTACAAACTTGAAATTTTAATTGCATACAAAGGCAACAACACTTTTATCCCTTTCCGGTCTCTGTTATACCAACTAGCCCAAAATCCCACCATATATGCTAGCAAACTAATTTATTAGAATTAGAAACCAATCCCACATGGTGCTCTATTGAATCTATTTAGCTTAAATACAAGAGATTTACATTAAATCAACTGACAAATATCATTCTCATACTATAGTATTATGCATACATATACACAGTAAATATGTTGTGCCATATTCTTGCTAAACACAAATTTAACTGATCGCATATTCTAAAACTAGCAAGTTTTTTAGCTATCTTATTCTATATTATCATCCCTCAACAACTAACCATATTAGGCAGCATATATCAACATAACTATAAGTTGCAGAAATTTTGACACCATTAAACACTATAGGTTCCAAATTCAAGGAAACTTTGCATCAACAGTTTGCAAGTTCTTTAATGCTCCTGTTGAAACACAAGACTCGATCAAACTTTTTGGCTTTTTCAAATGACTTGAAAATATAAAGAAGCAACTAACGTCAAATTTAATCAGGACATTGGCATGTTAATCTTAACTAAGATAGAGAAGGAAGAACAAAAAACAAAAGCATTATCATAACAATCAAGAGCAGTTCACATCGTAAGAGCTTAAAAGAATAACGAGAGGAATAAGTTGCAACCTTGGCCTTAGTTAAAAGATTGCTACATGTCATATGGTATTAATGACATGTAAGAGCTTGAAAGTATTAGGCAACTACATTATGGCCTTAAGAAAAAAAGTGTTGCATCTAATATACTCAAGCATCATATATTGGCAATCTCTGCCATCTCATTGAGGTTATCCATAGAACAGAAAAGCTTATCGAAGTTTAATGTTATTTACCCCCACCTCCTTCTTTTATCCCAATTGATCTGATACATATTAAGAAATGCACATACTATCAAGAGGCCATAGCTTATATTCAATATACTAGAGGAACTAGGCTGTGCAAGGCACAACCTTGGCCCTCCCAAAAATACTGATCATTGGAAAAGCATATATAACAATTATAGTTGCAGAATAGGTACATAATACCATAATTATCATTCATAGATAACTGTCAATAATTTCAGTAGCAATTACACACATTCCAGTACAATTAAGTCCCAAGTAGAGATATATTGTCATGCTAATAGTCTTTTTCAAAGTTCATTTTAGTTACATAATATCACATATTAGGATCCATTAACTTCTAGTCATAGAGAGAATGTTAATAGATTCTAATATGATGGCAAAAGATAGCATGCTAGAAGTTCAGTAGCATACATGATGAACAAAAGGATGAACAAAAGAGAATATGAAGCTATGTGGCTGCTACATTTTGCAGATTCATGTGGCTTCTTGAGAGGGCTCATATGAGCAGATTTTGGAGATGCAGGTTTGTTATCTTCAGCACTGCTTTTTTGCAGCAATTGAGGGAACAACTTCAATGGTTGTCTTCTCAGCAAAAGGTACATTAGTTCTGGGAATTGGAGCTTCAAAAGTTAAGTTTCTTGATGCGAATTCTTCCCTGACGGTGAAATTCATCCTCACGAAACCCACAATCTTGATGGAGAATTTTCCAGGTTTGGTTGGCGGAATCCCTTTCGACCCAATCTAATCCTCTAAGTTACAAACACTCTTGATACGATCTCAACCCGCGACTTAACGAATTAGCGAACCAAGGAATTTTGGTAGGATGGCGCCACAAATAAGTGCGTTTCTTGTTTGATAAGCCAAAGTTGGACTTCCTAGAAAACTATCTAAGATGTTCAAGGGGTGCTTGCAAGAAGCCAAGAGAATTCTCTCAATTTTATTAATGAATCAAAATCTCCTGTTGTTGTTGGCTTGAAGCTTATTTATAGCTTCTTACAATTCAAACCCTAATGAAACTTGAAAACTAGAATTCGGCCCAACTATGGCCCATCATGGCCAAACCCAGCAAGGGACTATGGCCGAAACTAATAGCTAAAAATAAGGTAACGAATGACTAAAAATGGCAAGGACTTCAACACTTAAGTCACTTGCTTTATTCTACTAATTGAAACCAAAAAAATTGATTAACTTGAACTTGATGGATCTTGTGACTCGAAGTGCCTTGTGTCAAGGGTCTTGATCCTCTAGTTGGAGTAGAGTCACGTACTCCGAACCATCTTCAAAGATCGAACTACCTTCCTTAACTTCTTGTACCACACGTACCAAGATATTCAATTACTCCCTCATTCGCTTGGCACGAGCTCTAGTGATTGGTCCGATTGGTATCACCACGTTCTTGGTAGTAGCTTGGATGACCGCATCATTCGCCTCCTCTTGAGAAGGATTTGTCCTCAAATCAAGCATGTCACCTACATCAAATGGGTTTAAGTCAGAGACGTTGAATATAGCGCTAACACCATACTCACCAGGCAGATCCAGTTTATAGGCGTTGTCGTTGATGCGTTCAAGGATCTGGAATGATCCATCGCCACGAGGTGAGAGCTTGCTACGGCGTTGGATGGGGAACCATTCTTTGCACAGATGTAGCCAAACCCAATCACCTGGTTCGAACACAAGCTTGCGTCTACCTTTGTTGGCTTGTTGAACAATTTGGGCCGTACGTTTCTCTATGTTCAAGCGAGCCTTCTCATGAAACCTTTGAACAAATTCAGCCTTTTGTTGCCCATTGAGGTTAGCTCTTTCACTTAAAGGTAACGGGGTCAAATCCAAAGATGTCAAGGGGTTAAATCCATAAACAATTTCAAATGGAGAGTATTGAGTAGTGGAATGTACAACCCTATTACATGCAAACTCTACGTGAGGTAGGCACTCCTCCCAATTTTTCAAGTTGGATTTGATGATAGTGCGTAAAAGAATAAAGAGAGTGCGATTGACAACCTCGGTTTGTCCATCGGTTTGTGGATGACTAGTGGTTGAAAATAGTAATTTAGTGCCCAACTTTGACCACAAAGTCTTCCAAAAATAAGAGAGAAATTTGACATCTCTATCAGACACTATAGTCCCAGGAATGCCATGCAACCGAACAATTTCTTTGTAAAACAAGTCTGCTATATGAGATGCATCATCCGTTTTATGGCAAGCAATAAAGTGTGCCATTTTTCAAAATCGATCAGCAACTACATAAATAGAGTCATGCCCTTTCTTAGACCTAGGTAAGCCAAGAATGAAGTCCATAGAAAGATCTACCCAAGGTGCATCAGGAATTGGTAAAGGCAAGTATAAACCATGGGGTTGTACCTTAGATTTTACCTTCTTGCATACTATGCATCAGCTCACCACCTTCTCAACATCACGTCTCATCCGTGGTGAGTGGAAATGCTCCTGCAACATAGATAGAGTCTTTACAACTCCGAAATGTCTCATTAAACCACCTCCATGTGCTTTTTTTACTAGTAAGAGTCGAATGGAACAGTTAGGGATGCAAAGGCGATTTAAGTAGAATAGATAACCATAAAAAACCGAGTAATTTCCTTGGGCAGCTTGAGAGCAATTCTAGAATGTGTCACCAAAGTCGGTATCGCTCACATACATATCTTTGAGCAACTCGAAACCGAGTAACTTAGCATCAAGAGTAGTGAGTAGAGAATACCTGCGGGATAGTGCATCGGCCACTATGTTACTCTTACCATTCTTATACTTGATGACGAACGGGAATGTCTCAATGAAGGCAACCCATCGCGCATGTCTCTTGTTAAGGTTGTGTTGTGCCTTCAAGTACTTGAGAGATTCATGATCGGTGTGAACTATGAACTCTTTGGGTCTCAAGTAGTGCTGCCATACTCGTAATGCTCGAACCAAGGCATATAATTCCTTGTCATAGGTCGAGTAATTCAAAGCGGCCTCGTTGAGTTTCTCAATAAAGTATGCCACAGGCTTACCTTTTTGCATTAGTACGGCTCCAACTCCTATCCCTGAAGCGTCACATTTAATTTCAAAAGCTTTAGCAAAATCAGGGAGGGTTAAAACGGGTGCATGTGTTAACTTATCCTTTAGTGTTCGGAAGACTTGCTCTTGTTCCTCCCCCTAGATGAATTTCTCGTTTGTCTTGATGAGTGCAGTGAGTGGGGCGGCCAGGATGCTAAAATCTTTCACAAATCGTCTGTAGAAACCTGCAAGCCCATGGAAGCTACACACATCCCCAATGGACTTAGGGGTTGGCCACTCTTGGATAGCCTGTACCTTAGACTCATCCACTTGTATCCCCTGTGCACTGATCACAAATCTTAAAAACACAAGGTGGTTAGTACCAAAATTACACTTCTTGAGATTAGCGTATAGCTTCTTCCTTCGAAGTATATCCAAAACAGCTTTTCAATGTTCAAGATGCTCTTCCATGCTACGGCTATAAATAAGGATATCGTCAAAATAAACTACTATAAATTTCCCTAAGAATGGTCTCAAGACATGGTTCATAAGCCGCATAAAGGTGCTAGGTGCATTGGTTAACCTGAAAGGCATTACTAACCATTCATACAAACCATACTTAGTTTTGAAAGCAATTTTTCATTCATCTCCTTCCTTAATTCGAATTTGATGGTATCCACTCTTTAAGTCAATTTTGGTAAAATGATTGCACCATGTAACTCATCAAGCATATCGTCTAACCTAGGTATATGGTGACGATACTTTACCGTAATCGCTTTTACAGCTCGACAGTCGGTGCACATGCGCCATGCACCATCCTTCTTAGGTACTAGAATCACCGGCATCGCGCAAGGGTTTAAACTCTCTCTCGCCCATCCCTTCTCTAGCAACTCGTCCACTTGACGTTGTAGCTCCTTTGTTTTCTCGGGATTGCTCTTGTAGGCCGGACGATTAGGTACGGTTGCTTGGTGTTCAATTCCGCGAATGGGTGGTAAACCACTTGGAATATCCTTGGGAAAGATGTCCTTGTAATCCTGCAAAAGTGGAACAACAACAGTTGGGAAGTTAGTAAATGGATCATCATTGGACAACCCTACTTCTTTGCATACAAGTACAAGAAGTGGTTGTCGTGCACTCATAGCTCGATGTACTTGTTTGGCTTTTACGAGCATCAAGTGCTTTCCCTCATTTTTCCCCTCTTTTCTTTTCCTTTCCTCACTAGCTGAATGTACATGTGCCTTTTTCTTTTCATTTTGTTAGGTTCTAAGTTCCTTCTTTTTCCGCTCACTTTCTAACTCCAATTCCTTTTGAAGATTCTCTTGGTCGGCACGAACTTGCTTAGGCGATAGGGGTGCAAAAGTAATATTGTGGTCCTTATACATGAAGGAGTACTTGTTACTCATGCCCTCGAAGTTCACTCGCCTGTCATATTGCAATGGTCGCCCAAGGATTATGTGGCTTGCATGCATGGGTACCACGTCACACAGAATTTCATCTTCATAGCGACCTATCTTGAAGGAGACCAATACTTGTTTGGCTACTCGAACCTCTCCACTATTATTATGCCATTGAAGTTTGTAGGGCCGAGGGTGCTCCGTAGTTGGCAAGCCCAACTTCTCCACCATAGTAGCACTAGCAATATTCGTGCAACTGTCGCCGTTAATGATAAGACTGCATAACTTGCCCTGAACTAAGCAACGTGTATAGAAGATGTTTTCTCGTTGCTCATCATCCTCTAGGGGTCGTGCGGTTAAGGCTCGTCGTGCAACAAGCCCGAATCCCACTTCACCCTCAAGTGCACATTCTTCTCCTTCATTCGAGTCATCTTCATCTGCAGCTAAGGGTGGCATATCGACATATTCGGCTTCATCATCGGTGACGATTTCCCTATTAGATAGGACTAGCATGATCCGTTGGTTAGGACAATGCTTGACAATGTGTCCCCGCCCTTGGCATTTGAAGCATCGATCATCTCTTCCTCCTACTTTGGCTTGGTTGGTCACCAATTTCCCTTTGTTGTCTCCCTTAGTTGGCTCGACTTTTACTTTGTTAGGAAACACGGGTTTTGTTCGATTGAACCCTCCTCGGTCTTCGCTCCTTCGCTCATTCCTTGGAGTGAATTGTCTTGAGTTTGGGGTAGAGTAAGAATATCCAGCCCGTGGGTTACTCCTTCTCTTAAGACGATGCTCCACCTTTTCAGCTTTGGCCACCAACTCGTGGAGCTCTAGGTAATGCTCCAACTCAACCTTCTCGGCAATGTCAGGTCGAAGGCCATTTAAGAATCTCGCCATGGTTGCTTCCTTGTCTTCTTGAACATCGGCCCTTAGCATGAGAATCTCCATCTCCTTGTGATATTCATCTACACTCCTAGTGCCTTGCGTAAGAGTTTGTAACCGTTGGTACAAATCTCTATAGTAATGGTTGGGCACAAATCGGGTCCTCATCATGCCCTTTAACTCGGTCCAAGACATGATCTCCCGTAGCCTACTTCTTCGTCGAGATGCGGTAAGTTGATCCCACCGTACGACTGCATATTCATTAAACTCAATCACGGCCAACTTTACCTTTTGCTCATCTGTATAGTTTTGGCAAGCAAAAATCATCTCCCCCTTCGATTCCCACTCCAAATATGCTTCCGAATCTGACCTTCCCTTGAATTCTGGAATTTTCATCTTAATGCCTTTAAAAGGGTCGGAGGTTTCTTCTCAGGTCCGTGGCTTAGGCTTGGGACGCCTAATGAATTCCTCTTCATCATTGGAACTTTCGGACTCCGCAACCTTAGATTTCCCGCGAGAACTATGAGGTGTACATGGGGAACCTTTGTTGCGGGACAACTCGCTATGAATAGGTTCCAAAGCGTCGTCCAACATCCTTTTGAATTTTGCCTCCAATGCCTCCGCCAATAGCTTCACATCATATGGAAGGGCACTTGGTGGTGGATTGGCCCTTTCTCCTCATTGCGACATATTTGAATAACCTGCAAAACAAGTAAAACAAGAAACAAAGTGTTGTCTTCACCCACTCCCTCACGTGTATACACTCTCGCTCGTTTATTCACTCAAGCTTTCCCTCAAATATTCCTCACAAAATTATTCGCAAGGCCTCTACTTGCTGCCCTTGAAGAAATTAAAAGATTTGCCTCAAAAGTCAACAAACTTCAACCAAGAAGCGACTTAAATGAGGCTCGGCCAGATTAGAGGTGAAATGGAGGAAACTGGACAGTGGAATGAATAAGGCTGGAATTAACGGAATGCATACTAGTTGTAGGACACAATAAAGACCGGATGACCGACACTTAGACACTAAACTAGGACTTTAAAATGACTTTTAATGACTGGAAGAGACCAAAATAAAAACTGGACAACTGACTCAAGAACTACACCAATCGGACTCAAGAACAATTGTCAAAGGATATTGTTGCCGCTTGTTATTGTTGCACCAGATTTAGGAAATGTTGACAAGCGAAGGTTCTTGGTTTAAGTCCGGAAATATTCCCCTTTTCCTATCCCCACAAGGATTTGGTTGGCTGTCAAACGAGATGTTGGATAGCTTGCTCAACTTAAGCAAACCCAATCCCACTTGGATTTGGAGTAGGGTTTAATTGTGGGTTTGTGGCTGGTGAAGGGTCAGCCGTTTGGGATGGTTGTTGACACACCCAACTCCCAATTTTTTGGAGGTTTTCAAGATAATTTTCGTGGCTGATGGTGTCTCTTTCTTTTTTTTTTTTTGTTTTATATCTCAGCCAAGAACTTGAAACAACTAAGGTGCGGCTGGGAAAATTTTTTTGTTCTTTTGGCCAGCCTGATTGGTTCGAGATTTGGTTCCCAACCCCCAACCCCCAACAAACTTTAAGCTTTGTTCAAGAATTCAAGAATCAATTTCCAGAACTCAAGAAACGCAACTTGATGATGATTTTGCTCCCTCAACAGCCCAAGTACCACAGGTTTTGTAAAGACAGTTTGGGGTTTCAAGGGTTTCAAGAATCCCACCCAAAGTTTCAAGAACTTCAAGATTGTTGTTGTAAACAACCAATAACTCCAAGAAACTCAAGTTTTGTTCTCGGTATCCAACGATTTAATGAAATCAATCGCTGTCTTCTTTTCCCCTTTTTTTTTTTGAATGCAACAACAAGAATCAAGTGGCGGATGACCTTCTCCTAGCGACACAATAGATTCTGTTTTGTTGTTTTTTTTTTGTTTTTTGACTCAAGTTTGGACTTAATTCACGATAACAATAAGAAGATGTTGAACAAGGAACAAGCCCAAACAATGAGAAGGCAATTCAGACAGTAGTATCAATCCAAGACACAAAGACAAGTGCAGTGAAACAGAAAGAAAAAAAATCCAAGATACGACTATCAACACCGATTGCACTTGAATTTGATGGACCCAAGCGGTGGAAGTGATAACAGCAAGACACGAGCATGTTTTAACACATAAGACTCAATAGAAATTGGCAATAACAAAGCACAGACAGATTGCACAAGATTCAATAGAAACAACAATAAGGACGCGACAACCAAGAACACTAGCGGTTTTGTTTTGTTTTGTTTTTTTTGGCTAGATTAACCGAATAAGAAACAAGACAAGACACAACTATGAATTGACGACACGACACAAAGGCTGGAATTAAGCAGATATAACCTAGAAAATCATCAACCAGCTCTGATGCAAATTAATGCGAATTCCTCCCTGACGGTGAAATTCATCCTCACGAAACCCACAATCTTGATGGAGAATTTTCCAGGTTTGGTTGGCAGAATCCCTTTCGACCCAATCTAATCCTCTAAGTTATGAACACTCTTGATACGATCTCAACCCGCAACTTAACGAATTAGCGAACCAAGGAATTTTGGTAGGATGGCGCCACAAACAAGTGCGTTTCTTGTTTGATAAGCCAAAGTTGGACTTCCTAGAAAACTATCTAAGATGTTCAAGGGGTGCTTGCAAGAAGCCAAGAGAATTCTCTCAATTTTATTAATGAATCAAAATCTCCTGTTGTTGTTGGCTTGAAGCTTATTTATAGCTTCTCACAACTCAAACCCTAATGAAACTTGGAAACTAGAATTCGTCCCAACTATGGCCCATCATGGCCAAACCCAACAAGGGACTATGGCCAAAACTAATAGCTAAAAATAAGGTAACGAATGACTAAAAATGGCAAGGACTACGACACTTAAGTCACTTGCTTTATTCTACTAATTGAAACGAAAAAAACTGATTAACTTGAACTTGATGGATCTTGTGACTCGAAGTACCTTGTGTCAAGGGTTTTGATCCTCTAGTTGGAGTAGAGTCACGTACTCCAAACCGACTTCAAAGATCGAACTACCTTCCTTAGCTTCTTGTACCACACGTACCAAGATATTCAATTGCTCCCTCATTCGCTTGGCACGAGCTCTAGTGATTGGTCCAGTTGGTATCACCACGTTCTTGATAGTAGCTTGGATGACCGCATCACTTCTTTTTGCAGCAACGTTTGAAGAGGTTGGCTTATCTGCACTATCAGACTTGTGCCCAATTGAATCTAGGATCATTTTTGTTGTTGGGTTGAAGAATTGCCCTTCAGTGGCAGGTTGGTCAGTGAAAGTGGATCCAGCAGTTAAGTCAACCTGTTCAATGGTGATGGTTGGCTTCTCAATTATGCTCGTAGCAGTTGGAACAAGTTCTTCTACAGGATTAGAGGCAACTGTGTGAGTGATTTTCGAGTTGATTTCAGCCAATTCTTCAGCAGTGTATATTTTGATGATGCTATACTTATCATATTTTTGTCTTTGATAATCCGAATCAAAATGGCGGACAAAGCACAGGACTTGACGGTTATCAATTGCAAATGCAATTTCAGAAAAAACCTCAATACCCTATATTTTGCAAATAAACAAAAAAAAAAGCTCAATATCCTGTATTTTCAGAAAATTTATGGACTACCAAAAAATGTAAACACGATGCAATTTCAGAATAAAATTTAATAGTAACATAGATTGAAGGTGACATGGGCTATCTTAATGCTGGCTAAAAGAAAATTTTAGCTAGTTCCAGTTAGGAATTTTGTTTCTTGACTATGATTGAGTCTTGTCCTTGGAAAGAACAGCAAAACAAGATGAGGACCAGAGGGGTATTACCAGATTTGCAGGCCAATCAATGCAACCATAGACAAAAGAAAATAGAGATATAGCATGTTAATGGTATGAGTTTTTTAGCATCTTACGTGTTCATCAGCTTCACTTAGTTGTACTGCTGTGAATGGTATGAGTTTTTCAGTATCTGCACCAAACACTACTGCATACATTGAACTTATTCCATCATCAATGATAATTCCAATACGGCATCTAGTATATGATAGCAGTGAATAATGGTTAAATAATGAAATAAAATAGAATTATTATTAAGAACACTATTGTAAAATTGTATGCCTTGTTTACCTGGCTTCAACGGCACTTTCTTCTCTGCAAGACAGACATTTGATGATCCATTCCAAATTAGCATCTACAGCCTTTTGACAGTTACTACATGCAGCATACCAAAAAGATCATTGTTCAGCTGCCAAAGAAGTATTTCCTCGCATCCAGGCGGTCTTGACCTATAGTTTATATTGTATTAGATGCAAAGTTAAGTAATTCATTTTTCACAAATGTAAAAGATAAGAAAAATAGTATAAGTCAATTGCTGAAATGACCGTATTTACATTTTTTAGCATGCTCACAGCGTTCTCAACACTAATGATATCATTATTTTTAGGCGGAGGAAGCAATTTGGTTGAGTCTTTGTAACTCGCCTCCTCAATTAGTTGTGCAATTTCCTGCCGATTCTGATCATACTTTTGAACATAACTATGACATGTTATATTTTCCAGTCTTTATGTATAATTATAAAACATGATATGCTTACCATTGCCTTAATACAATGGCTTGAGGAGTTGGGGGATTCATTAGCAGACAACTTGCAAGCCTTGTTGTTAGAGATAGATATAAGAAAATAGTATATAATTAGCTCATTAAAGTTGAAGTGTGGTAGGCAAAGCAGTAATAATTTCTTGAGCAATGAGAGCTGTAACTTATAGTTAAAAATAGTTACTTTGACTCTCATAGCTATCATGACGTTGTTGTTTGCGATAGTGTTTGCTAGCTGTGCTCCTTCATTTGCTTCAAATTCGTTCCAAGGAGTAAGGAGCATTGGCCTTTTTCTAAAAAAGCAATAAATATGATAAAAATTAAAGAATGTAATAGGTTTATTTAGTAAATTGAAAGTATATTCTTTTGTTCCAGTTGACTTACCCTTGATTAATAACAACCAAGTCTCTAGTCATTGAATCAAGACCCTGTTCCCTTGAAGGAAAAGCATGCATGACAATACCCTGGATATCTATTATTCAAAAGAATATTTCAATCTAAAGATAAGATGAAGATAACATAAGGAATACATTGGGATTATCTAAGATAAAGCATGAACTTACTTTGCAAATTTTCTGTGTCAGCAAATCTGAATAAGTTTTCAAATGCTATGAGCTCAAAGTGACTCGAAATAATTGGCGGAACTTGCTCCACATACTCCTCAACCAACGTTCTGTTATGGATTACCCAAGAATATGGGTAGTCACTGACCTTATACCTTGATTCTGTTTTACGAATAGCTGCACTGGAGATATAGTATCTCTTGAATGGCATCAACATGGCAGCAAAAAAATGGATATCATTGCCATAGATGACTATTGAAAACTTTGTCCCCTGTTGCATCATAAAGAAGAATAGATGTAAATTGTAAAATAGTCAAAGATATATGCAAAAATTGAGGGAACATCTTTATGTTTTTGTTACCTCAGAATTTGTAAGAAGGAAGCGGCAATAGTTCACAGGCCTTGCTCCTTGACTCAACTGAAAATATCCTCTCTCAACAACCTGAGCCAGTATTGTCCATCCTTTTACTCCCTCAATGACCTCATTCACTGGAAGGTAGCGTCTTGCCATGCTTATCTATAAATGGTACAAACAGATGAATTTAATTCTAAATATAGACTACAATTATGATATGATTAATTAAAAATTGAAGAAACAGCAGAAATTAGATAATTTACTATGCTGAACTGAACTACAAATAGATGAATAAGATTGGCTGCACCTACCATCTTGTTTCATCTGTAATAGTTCTTCAGTAGTAGCAGCAAGCATTGGGGAAATTGAACTTTCAGAATTCTTATTTCAAGTCTTTTTCTTGTGGATCTTTTTTCCTTTTTTTTGGAGGTTTAGTTAATTAATAAGCAAACTGATAAATTTGTTTTTAAGGAGAGGGCAAAGAAAAAGTGCAATGGAAAATAATTAAGTATACAGGTTCTTCATGGATCATATACTTAAGTGACTGTAGTTTCTGCAGTAGTATTTTTGATTCATGATACATGTAGTTTTTGCACCATAACTTACCAAAATTTGATTTACACAAAATTTCTTGAAAGGGAATGAAAATTTGTCAAAATATTGAATCTTGATTCAGAGATAATGATAAAGAGGCTAAAGATCAAATGCTATAAGAAGGGAAAAAAAGTACTATAATTAATGCATGATTGTCAATGATTTATTGAAGTCTTGACCATTGTGCTTTTACTTTGATAGTATATGTAAAAAGAACTAAACAAATGCTATAAGCAACAACCTAATATATTACTTCTTCAACAGTAGCAATCCAGCAGGTGAATAACCTTTTTTTGCTACCAAACTTGTTGTCCACAAAACATTGTAATCTGCTTGGTATTATAAAACACTAAAGAGTTTTCAAATTTTCTCTACTTCTGTGTCAATTTTTCTAGGAACATTCAATACTTTATCTAAGTAAATAAATGTTATCACCTTTTGATATTATGAGCATGATATTATGGACTAATACTTAATTCTTTATAGCAGCAGTATTCCATGTATACTATATGATCTATGGCATGAAATGCATAGGATGAGTAAAATGACTCAAATCTAAAGTTGAGAAGCTACCTGAGAAGTAATTATCTTCTTTATCTTTCAGGTTTATTTTTATCATTTCACAAATTTTTCATAGAGATATGGACAAAAATCTTCTTTATCGACATATTGCAATCACTTACTAATAATCAAGCGAAAGCACCATCCTTTTTTTCAAAGCAAAACAAAAGTATCAATTCCAATGTCTTAAATAAAGTCAAGAGGTTGATATCAATGGCAATAAGTGAACTTTATCTAAACGAAACTGATAATCAAGATATCTAAGCTTTTAAATTGACCGAAAACGAAAACCCAGAAAGCCAATTGAGCAACTAACCCTAACACAACTGCAAAAGGAGCAAAAAAGAATGCAAGCAATGCAAATTAAATAGGAAAAAGAAAAGCAGAATAAACCTGATTAAGTGAAGTATTAGATTTAATTGTTCTGAGTCCAAATTCTTCACAATGGAGTATGGCGAAAGTTCAATGATTGTTGATTGAGGTAGGCTCATTGGTTGTCCGAAGAGGGAGAAGTAAAAGGGATGACAATTAAGGCTTTGGAGTTGGCTTTTGTTTTATAGATTTAATGTACCCCAAAAATTTACATAAAATGTTCCAATTTCTTTCGGATGGTCACAACATGATTTAATAAAAGTTTACAGATCACAACATGATTTAGTAAATGGATTAATGTCTTATTCTAATATGTAATATTTGCCAAAATTTTTACATGAATAAACCAAGAGAAACATTTAGCCAAAAATCAACTAATTTTAATAACTCTACCACATATGACTACACATATTTAGGGAAAAATAGAAACTAATTTACAAATGAAAAGGACCCTTACCAACACTAGACGCAGAAGAAGCTCCCTTCCAAACTCAAGTTCTTCAAAGAAAGAAATATCACCCTTTATATGGGCACTTCCCTTTCTTTTCCTTTTTAAAACCTAAAAACCTAAGTTACTACTCACTTAATTTCTATCACATCAAATCCCTGAAAATATGATTTAGAATTATGGTATTCATGGGAAAATTGGATGGCTGCAAAACCAATTCCAGTACAAATGAATGAAATCAAACGGTTGGCCACTTTTCTGGGGAAAAATCCCAGAATTTTGGGGAAAAAGAAAACACCTAATCTCTGAGGAATTTTAGGCCTTCTATGTTTCCAAGTACAATAAGCATATGAAGGAACAATCTCTGCTACAGGAAGGGAAGAGTACTTGCTGGTACTTTCACTCGAAGAAGAAGAAAAGAAGAGATACTCCGTTCCTTTGGTTTGTTGTTTGTCTTAATTGTTTGCAATGTAATGGGCCATATAACAGAGGTTCCGTTGGTTCTACTACAATGTAATGGGCAATGTAATGTCTTACTTGTTCGTTCCATTGGTTTCTTGTATACCTACGTTCCATTGTTTCCCTCATTAAAAAATCTAGCCAAGTGTCAAATAAGTAGCAAGCCACTTGTCAAAAAGAGGGCTTGCTACAGTGAACAACACTCTCTTTTTATTATACTTGAGGGATAATGCCTTGGTAGAATGCATTAGTTTCAGAGGTCATCCAAACTAAGAAAGTTCAATATAAACTACACCTCAAAACAATGTTCACCACCAGTTCTGCTTGGGCTGGGAAGAAACCATAACTTGTAGCTGCTACTGCCCAAACCTCATATGTGTTTTAGGAAAAATAAAATAAAGGGGTTCTATGTACTTGATAGTATGTATAAGTAGGTGGGACCTAACTATGTAATAATAGTTCCTAAGCTATCATAGATAATTGTTTAAGGCCCAATATACTGACAAGTTCTAAGCTATCACAAAAGAATTGTTGCAGCAACTTGTAAAATTACAAATGAATTCTAAAACTGGATTTAGCACAGACCTGCTAATATGCTTCAAGGAAACCATTTAAAAGATTGTACATTACACTTCTGTGAGGAAGGGAGCTAAAGGCCAAATGAACTAAGAAAATATGTTTGTTGAAAAGGCTACACAATGATGATGGCATGGTTAACAAGCTATCTTATCTGAATGCTTAAAATGCCCCTAACAAACTCATGTTCAAAAAGAGCATTATAAGAAACAGCATCAAGCTGTTTACTTATCCAAAGACAAAAGCATGGAACCCTCTAGTGAAGGAAGCATATATAAGTTAGGCAATTAAGTTTTGAATAACATAGATTCATCTCATCTGAATGCTTCAACAATTTGAAATCTAAACGTAGATACAATGGAAAGGGTGTAAAAGTTGCTTACAACCGTAATCAGGGAATACATAACAACCAAAATCATACTCAGGAAATTGCCCAATATTCAAAGGAACCAACTAATGCCTTTTTCTTTTCTTCCTTAAACTTGCTCCATTTATTTTCCTTCTCTCCTCAAATCACCAAATCTTTTTATGGAGTACAATATACAATATTATCAACTGCGAAACGAACTTATCATCCAACTAAAGTAGAGTAGCTTAATGTTGAGACAAGAATCTGGTCCTATTGAGTCCACCACATCGTCCTAGTAGTTCTTTACCCAAATCATCCCATTGATTTTCCACTTACCCTGTATAAAAAATCAAGAGGTAAGTATATATTGCTCAACAAATAAAGTTAAATGGATAATGTAACATGATCCAGTTAAACTATCCAAGGCACCAAAGTATTAACTTAATACATGACCATGTTAAAGAACAACTCTTAGAGAATTTATATAAACTGTGAATAGTGGTCAAGAACTTATTTTAGGCCTTTGGTCGCAAGTAAAACAGACCAAAAACATATGTCACAATGAATGATTAAGTTCCAACATCTATGTGGAAGAAGGTATCAAAAACAAAAACATTTACAGAATCAAACTAAAAAGCATTAGGACGTCATAAGTGATGAAAAACAGCTTGGTAATTGACCAATGAAATAGCGTCAATTGGACAAATAAGAAAACTACAATATTATTTACATTGTATATAATGTGGAATTAGTGGGCTTCACAATCTTATTTGGAGCATCTTCATTGGCCAATGACCAACTGCTAGGCTTGCCAAGTAGCAGGTCCGCCTACAATAAAATTTCCAAGTATTATTCACTTGATGAGAAGTTTTACTAAGAAGATATTTCCAAGAAAATGTGCTGAGCACGAAAAAGCTTCATTTTGGATAAGTCCACTTCAATGCAATAGTCAACTGTAACTTTTTAAGAAGGAACTCAATACATCAAAAGTAATTGAATATCTTGGTTACTATGCAGTTATTCAACACATTGCAACCCAGAAAACAAGACAAGAACCATCTTGATGATACTTTTGATGACATGATTCTCTTCAAGTTTGTGATACAGAGGCGAAATTAGATAGAACATGGCTATATCCTATTCCGCATCAACATGTCCAAACTCATAGTCATGTAAAGAAATTCTTGGTTTAGATTGTTTAAAGGTCAACAACATGCAGCTAACAACCATCTCAAACAATTCACATTCTTTTCTTGCCCAATTCCCTAATCTCAAATTCAAACAACTAGTCACTAGGCAGTTTATTCTTGTACAACCAGGTTCAACATAAATACCTAATCTTAGCTCAATCTTAAGATCTCCTACAAGAACTTTGAGTGATGAAAATTAAAACAAAATGAATCTTCAGCGAGAATTTATATGATCAGCAAAAGCTCCAAGATATGCTATTTGAGGTTAATGTTTGCTCACAAGTTTAATTTAAGAAACATATCTAACCTTGTTTAAGACCTAGGTCCGAAGTAGTGAATGAAGGGATGTCTCTAGTGTGTCTAAATTCCTCCAATTTCTTGAAGTTCATCCATGGCTTCACCCAAACTTTTGCTTCATATATCTGTTTCTTCCTAGCATCAATTGTAGGAAAAAACAGCAAAAAAAAATGTTAATTGAAATTAATATAATATAGCTTGAGTCATACTTTATAGCACTGTCCTAAGAAACTATTTCAGGAGGTCAAAATGTTTCCCAAGGATTAAACAAACCTTCTTCCTATTATGAACGGGAAGGATCAGAACTAGCAAATGAAATGTAAATCTAGCAGAGTAAGAAGAAGAAGAAGTAGAAGGGGAAGCTAACAGGAAGGTATCTACTGTCAGGGGGAGAAGAATTGGTGTAATTTTTCAAGGGAAAATAGCAAATATTTATAGACCTTGAAAAGTAATGTACAAAGGGTTAAAACTTATCAAAAAGTCACGTTTGTTGACTGTTGAGAGAATCATGGATTTTACCCATGTGATGCAAATGTTTAGGAACCAATGGGACCGTTGTTGTGTGAGCTATCAAATAAAGTTTTATCCTTTAGAGTGCACATGCAAAAGTGCGTTGTGCAGATAAAGGTTTGAAAGAGTTAAACCTTTATACAAGATATCTTTCTCTAGTTTACATCATGGGCCAAGAATCTTTTGAAATACATTTATTTACAACAATCTCCTTCCTATTTCAAAATATTTTGGTCAAAAGATAAGAAAATAATTTGCTGGATTTATTTGGGTGAAATGTAATTAGTTTGGTGTCTTTTGGACTATGAACCAAACTTAGACTGACAAAACATGACCTACATAATTGTTGGTGAAATATGAATTTCTATGAACCAATAATTCTTGACGTATGACAGAGATTTTGTCAATCACATTACAACCCATAATTTTGCTGTTGACGTGATTTTGCGCTTTTAGACCGTGCACCTGCCTAGTTATTCATGAGAGCTCATATAGGTGAATTCATCAAGTGTATATTGCTTTAAATACACCTCCCTAATGGGATATGAACTCATTCATACAATTACTCAAAGCACTTATCTTCAGAGGGACTTAAGTTTGAAATGCTTTAGGTCAATATTGACTTGTTATTACCTATATGAATCTATTTTATGGGATCACCAATCACATAGGTTGGGTTACTGTCTCTATTGATAACTTGTTGGTCGAAATCCCATTTCTTTTGAAATTTGAAGAATCAATTTTCTTCCTATAGGTTTAATCAGAGGATCGGCCAAATTCAACTTTGACTTCACAAAATCAATGGAAATAATTCCATTTCTAAGCAGCTGCTTTATGATATCATGTCTTAATTTCATATGCCGACTTTTATAATTATATGATTTGTTTTTAGCAATAGCAATTACTGCTTGACAATCACAATGTATGGATACAGGAGGCAACAGATCCTTAGTCGGAGGAATATTGGCTAAGAAGTTTCTTAACCAATCAACTTCAGAACCAGTCAACTCTAGAGTTATAAACTCTGATTCCATAGTTGATCTAGCAATGATTGTCTGTCTAGCTAACTTCCATGCTACTGTATCACCACCAAGGGTGAATACATAACCACTAGTGGATTTTGTCTCATTTGAATTTGAGATCTAATTAGCATCACTGTACCCTTCTAATACAGTGGGAAATCCACAATATATGATACCATAATTCATGGTAACTCTCAAATATTTCATTTGTCTGACTAATGCAAACCAATGCTCACTATTGGGATTGTGAGTATATCTACTCAGTCTATTCACAGCATAAACTATGTGAGGTCTTGTGAAATTTATCAAATGCATCAGACTCCCAATAATCTGAACATATTTAGACTGAGCAATTGGGTCGCTATTATTTTTCTTTAATTTTGTGTTAGCATCATAAGGAGTACTTACAGGTGTCACATCATAATTTTCAAACTTCCTAAGAAGTCTTTCTGTGTAATGTTCTTGTGACAACATTATACCATCATTTCTTCTTATGATTTTAACACCTAATATCATTTTAGCTTCACCCAAATTTTTCATATCAAAATTAGAAGATAAGAAATATTTAGTACTATTAACAATCTCTATACTTGTATCAAATATAAGCATGTCATCCACATATAGGCTAATTATCACATATTGATCATTCACAACTTTAGTATATCACATTTATCCACTTCTACAGACGAAAAACCGTTTTTTATCAATACTTGATCAAATTTCTCATACTATTGTTTAAGAGCTTGTTTTACGCAATAAAGAGATTTAATTAATTTACACACTTTATTTTTTTGTCCAGATACAACACATCCTTCAGGTTGAAACATATAAATTTTTTCTTCTAAATCGCCATTTAAAAAAGTTGTTTTGACATCCATTTGATGAACAACAAGTTTATGGATAGAAGTTAAGGCAAATAAAACACGAATAGAAGAAATTATTATTACTGGTGCAAATGTGTCAAAATAGTCAATATTTTGTTTTTGAGAAAAATCTTTTGCTACTAAACGAGCCTTGTATTTTTCTATAGAACCATCAGAATTATATTTTCTTTTAAAAATTCATTTGCAACCAATAGGTATTGCACCAGGGGGTAAGTCTACCAAAGTCCACGTTTTATTTTTCAAAATAGAATCAATTTCAGATTTAATTGCTTCTTTCCAAAACTTGCAATCAGAAGAAGAAATTGTATTAGAATAAGTTAAAAGATCATTGTCGACAAGAAAGATTTGAAAATCATTTCTATAGAAAAATTCTTTTCTCGACCTTTTACTCCTCCTCAATTCCTCTTTAGAGGTTCTTCATTTTTCTCAACAGGTGCACGAGAAATTTTATTGGACAGTGGAAAAATGTGTTAAAAAACCTCAACATTTTTTGTCTCAATGATTGTATTACAATCAAGTACGTCACTTCTTAAAACAAGAAATCTATATGCGGCACTATATTCAGCATATCTAATAAACATACAATCAAAAGTTTTACAACATAATTTTCTTTTCTTAGGTTCAGGTAATAACACTTTAGCAAGACACCCCATACTTTTAAATATTTTAAATTTGGTTTATAATTTTTTCATAACTCATAAGGTGTTTTGTCAGTTTTTTTTATGTGGAATTTTATTTTGTAGATGACAAGCAAATAATATAGTTTCTTCCCATAAGTTATCTGGAGTATGAGAACTAACTAACATAAAATTCATCATTTCTTTTAGTGTTATATTTTTTCTTTCAACTACTCCATTGGATTCTGGTGAGTAAGGAGGTGTTATTTCATATATTATGCATTTATGTTCACAAAACTTATCTAAAACTAAATGTTCACCTTTTCTATCTGATCTAATTCTTTTTATCTTTTTATTGAGTTGATTTTCTACCTTAGACTTATAAGATAAAAAGGCATTATGAGTATCATCTTTATTTCTAAGTAAATAAAGTTTAGTGTATCTAAAATAATCATCTATAAAAGTAACATATTATCTTTTTCCTCATCTAGTCATAATTTGTTTTAAATCACCTAAATCTATGTAAATTAGATTTAATAATTCAGTTTCTCTTTGAATAGTTATACAACTTTTCTTGGTTATTTTAGTTCTGCACATACTTCACTTTTTTTCATGTCATTATTATTAACACTAAATAGTAACCCAAGTGATTGCATTTTCTTTATGTAGTTAATATTAACATGTCCTAATCTAACATGCCATAAAGAAATTGAATCAACAATATAAGTAGAAGAAGATGCATTTTCATTAATCACATTTGAAATATTAAGTACAAAGAGTCCTGATTACAGTAGCCTTTACTAACAAATACATTATTTTTTATCATTACAATCTTGTTAGATTCAAAGGACACTTTCACCCCAACTTTTCCTAACAATCCTACAGAAACCAGATTTGCTCGAATATTCGGCACATGGAGCACATCATTGAGAGCCAAAGTTTTTCCAGATGTAAGTTTCAGGAGAACTTTACCCTTACCCAAAACTTTAGTAGTTCGTGAGTTTTCAAGGTAGATCACTTCTTCATCATCCCCTATTAGAGTATAGGAGGAAAATGCTTCTCGATTTGCACACATGTGCCGAGTAGCCCCAAAGTCTACTATCCATTCTTTCACATTTACTACAATGTTAACTTGAGAGATGACTGCAACAATTATATCATCTCATTCGGCTAAATCAACCTTAGGAGGATTACCATTTGCTTTGTCACCTTTCTTTCTATGCCTGCATTCGGCAGCATTGTGTCCTGATTTTCCACAAACATAGCAAATGCCTTTCTTTTTTTTTAGAGTTGGGATTTTTGGGCTTGTAATTTTGGGATTTATTGGCGTACCTTTTATTGTTGTTTTGAACCAAGTTAGTTTTGAAAGTCATCTCCTTAGTTTTGACAGTCCTTAACTCCTTTCTATTGAAATCTTCAATCAGGATGTGTTTCACGAGCTCATCAATGGTGTAATTTTTCTGCTTGTGCTTTAGATTATTTTTGTAGTCAGTCCACAATTCGGGCAGCTTTTCAATTAACATGCCAACAGCAAATTTTTCAGAAAAATTTATGTCTTCATTTTTGAGATCCTCAGGTAGCATTTGGTACTCCGTGATTTGTACCTTCATTTCTTTGTCTTCTGTCATTTACTATTGGTTGTACTTTACTACAATGAATTTTTGTTTGGTGGCGTTTTCGGCGGTAAATTTTGTTATCAAGTCTTCCCAAATTTTCCTAACTTCCTTGCAGCTACAGTACACATCAAACAGTTCATTTGAAAGGATTTGTAAAATAGTATGCCAACATACCTTATTGGCATATTGTCAGGATTCTTACGTCTTGACATCCGTAGTTGCAGGTGGTTGTGATTCTATCAGTGCATAGGCTACTTCATGAATGTCGAGTAGAGAGTGCACACGTTCTTGCCACCTTTTGAAGTTTTCATTGGCAAAAACTTCAATTTTGGATACGTCTGGAACAGGTTTAGCCAAGGGCAGTGCGACTGCAACTGATGCTGATGCAGGTTGTGAGGTGTTAACATTGTCGGAGGCCATATTTTCTTAGATTGTAGGAAAAAATAGCCAAAAACAATATTAATTGAAATTAATATAATGTAGCTTGAGTAGTATTTTATAGCACTGTTCTAAGAAACTATTTTAGAAGGTCGAAATGTTTCCCTAGAATTAAACAAGCCTTCTTCCTATTATGAACGGGAAGGATCAGAACTAGCAAATGAAATGCAAATCCAGCAGAGTAAGAAGAAAAAGAAGTAGAAGGGAAAACTGATAGGAAGATATCTACTGTCAGGGGGAGAATTGGGAAGAAAGCTGACAGAAAGGTATCAACTGTCAAGGGGAGAAGAATTGGTATAAATTTTCAAGGGGAAATATGTGAGAACCCAAAAAAAATTTCTTATTTTTCAGTCATTATTTTATTTCCTTGCACACATTTTATAAATTTTTCTTTATTACATTAATTTTTTAGATATTTTTATAAGTGAATATAGATTTTAAATCATTTTTCTAGTGTAAGGTAGTTCATGAGACAATAGTAGTGTATATTGGATGTGGGACCCGCTCGTGCTTTAAGTGTGATAAATTTTGACGATAAGGTAAAGTTTTATATTTAGAAATATTATTTTACCAGGTGTTAAGAAATTGGAGGTTAGCTGGATTAGTTAGAATTGGGAGACAAGAGGATGAGAGTAAACATTAAAAGTGCCAAGTGGAGAAACACTATTGGAAGTTGGAATTTTGACCCAAGCTTTCTTACTTTCCTAAACTCTAATTTTGACCCAAAATCCTCTTCATTTTCTCTTGTCTTGGCCGAGCTTCTTGAGGAGAAGAAAGAGAGAGAGTTGCATCTTGTTCTTCCATTTCTTGCCATAATCTTGAGTTTCAACCATTAAAATCTCAAATTTCTCCATAAAAACTCCTTGCTAGGAAGGATTAGGGTTGTTGATGGAGTGGTTTTGCAAAGAAAGTCCTAAGCTACCACCTTTCTTGAAGTCACAAGGTAAATGTGCTAAGAAATCCCTCCTTACATCTAATACTAGGATATTTGTGGATTAGGGTTATAATACTTGTGATTTTATGAGAAGTATGGTAGTTGGAGGTGATGATATGGAATTTTCAGTTTGTATGGTGTAATTTTCTGCCCTTATGTGATGTTTGAGGCTTGGCCAAGTTATGATGGTTTGCTATGTGAAATATTGAGGTTGTATGTGGTGGTTTAACTTGCCTAAAGGAATTTCAGCTTATATACTTAAATTTCAGGTTTAGGGTTTTGAATTTTGCCTTGAATATGGTTGATTTTGGAGTTACTAATTGGCTTTATATGAGGGGTGTTATGGCCTTAATTGAGTATATTTAATGGCTTGTAAATTGTATGTGTAATTGTGGCTGATTCGAGATGAAGTTGGTGGTTGATAGTAGGAAAGGAAAAGTAAGAAATATAGGGGAAATGCTGTCCAATCGTAAAGCCGTATGGTTTCTTTATGTTTGGGTTGATTGTGGGGTAGAAATGAAAGGTTTTGGGTTGCTAGTGTCCTTAGGGTCGCGTAGTTTCATTTCACCCGAAATCATATTTTGTACTTTTGCCCTAGTGGTTCACTAGCTTTTGGTTGCGGAAACTATAATTGTTCTATTTTGATTGTGGCTAGGCCGTGCTGGTGAGTTAAGGCGTATTTCGGAAGGAAACGCTTGAAATTGCTTCGCTTGACTGGTGAGTGTATCACTCACATGATTGTTGTTTCTTTGCTCTATTTGTACTTGAAATCTGTGACGGGAATGCCTGTGATTGCTGCTTATGCTAGATGAGACGAGCGTGTACTTTATCACTCTTGTTCTCTATTGTTTATTTGACTGTTTACTGTATCACTTGAAAATTCTCTTGATTGTGCTTGAACTGGTGTCGTTTGGACGTGTATCCAACGACCTTTACTGTTACATCTGAGCTCAACCTCATTGGTAGTCATTTGAATCGAGCCGGCAAGGGATTGGGCGAGGAAAATTGACAAGCCATGGGGACTGTTTCTGGGGAATCTTTGGGTATTGAGACTGTTGATTCCGGTATACTCGAGTATTACCATCTCTGTTCTGTTTGGTGTTTGGACCCGATAAGGGGTATGAATGATGGACGAAAATTGGAGTAAAGTGGAGTCTACGGTCATGGTCACTCTTCAAGCGTTGACGGAGAGTCAATGAGGTGGGATCAAGTACGGCAAGAGAGGAAAAGGGCTCTTGAGAGTCGTCCGTATCCTTTTACTCCCTGTTGATGTATGGTGTTCGTTTCTACTTACTTGATGAATGTATTTGAATTGAGTATCATTGTACTTTTGTGATCCTTGAATACTTGAGTGATGGTACTTCATTGGGCGAAAGCTCACCCCGTTGCCTTTGTTTTCCTTACAGGGAACAATCTCTTAGAACTATGATATTTTGAAGAATGAGTTGAGCTAGTATAGATATTCTTTTATATAACTCCTCGGTAGTTGGAAAAACCCTAAATATATCTTGATCCAATATTCCTTTTGATTTGTAAATTTACAAACGTGTGTATATAAAAAGTGTTTAATCATGTTCATGTGTTATATTTGATTTGGGAAGGTTCATTCTCTAGGGTTATATAAAGTTACTTGTACTTGATTGGAATTCGGAGGAATACGGAGTTTGAACGAGAAAAGAAAAAAATTTTTGCAGGAAACTGTACAGCAGAATCCGGCCGTATATCTGGCCGGATACATGGCCGAATTGACAGGGGTTTTGCAAAAAAATTTGGGTTGCTCTCTGGCTTGAATCCGGCCGAGTCTTGATCGGATTGTGACGTGGCAGTCACTGTTCACTTCCATTTTCGTTTTCGTTCTTTATTATTTGTTGTCGTTGAATCGATTGGTTGTTGTGATATTTTTCGGTATGGTTTGGCATTCGTGTGTGCGTCTTAGCAGTCCTGACAAGAGTTGGACAGACAGTTCGCTAACCCTTAGGGTACGTACTAGGAAAGGGTGGGGCTGTTACAAAATAGCAACTATTTATAGGTCTTGAAAAGTAACATACAACGGGTTAAAACTTATCAAAAAGTCACGTTTGTTAGCTATTGAGAGAATCATGGATTTTACCCATGTGATGCAAATGTTTAGGAACCAATGGGACCGTTGTTGTGTGAGTTATCAGATAAAATTTTATGCTTTAGAGTGCACAAGCTAAAGTACATTGAGCAGATAAACCTTCCTCTGGTTTATACAAGATATCTTCCTCTGGTTTACATCATGGGCCAAGAATCTTTTGAAATACATTTATTTACAACATCAATTGCCTCCAGAGTAAGATGAGACACCTTACCAGCAACCACCTATTCTTTCGCTTTGATCACCCTTCCAAACTCAAGAAGCGCGTTCTATGTCCAGAAAAAGGAAATACAGTAAATTAAATATAATCCAAATTCCAAAAACAGTAGCTGAAGAAAGGACATTAACAAACGCCGTCCAGGAATTGTTTCCACATTAATTCATACTTCTTTTTTCTTCTTTTCTTGTTCTTTTTTTAAAAAATATAAAAACTCACCAACATGCATCCGTTATTCTAGAAAAATCTGCAATATTAACCTCAGAACACAACCATCTAAAACTCACATAAATTTATTTTCCCTAAAACAATCAACTAAGGGTTTCTTTCATCAAAAAAATTGGGAAATCCCCAGCTAATCATTCCCTAGAGCCACATAATTTAACAGAAAAAATGCACACCCAAAAAACCCTTAAAAAGAATTTGAACTCTGGAATTCCTACCTCTTCTAATCGAATTAAAAATCAATAATCAATATTTTTTTTTCCAAAATAAAAAAAGGGCTTGTAAACAAATAGCCAAATCAAGAACTAAGAGAAAGGAAATAGCGATTAATGAATAAAGACCTCTTTCTTGTTGTGTTCTTGAACAGCAAAACGACCAATGCTTTCAATTTCTCCATTATTCTGATCTCCTCGGTAGCCATGGCTTCCCCCAAGAACACTTTCACTCTCCTTCATCTTTATGAACCCTTTTTCCTCACACGATTCAGAAATCACAGAGACCGCGCCGAAAAGACAAAGAAAGCAAAGAAGACTAGTACTAGTGCTGATCTTCATAGTTATAGCTTTGATTTGAACTATTTCTGCGATTCCTTGGTTTTAATTTAAGGTTGTTTTTGGGTTTCTAGCGGAATCCGATGCATTTATTCTCGTTTTTGCTTTGTGGGTAAGAAATTTTCGTGTGAAAGTTAGGGCCTGTTTGGAAGTGAGTTTTTTGGCCAAGTTTTTTAGCTACTAGTTTTTTAACAACTTTAGCTACAGGAATCCAAAAAAACTTATCAAATTTTTTAATCTACACACTTCAAAATATTTAATACACAAAAAACTACTATCTTTTCTTCTTCTTTCTCCCCCACCCCATCCACCATACCTTCATCGCCGGCCACCACCTCCGCCGCCGTTTCCGGCGCCGGCGTTCCTTTTTTTTTTTCCTTCCTTTCTCCCTCCCTCTCTCCTTCTTTGAAAACCTCCCCTTCTTTTAAAAACCCTGTTCAATAACCACTGCTGATCAAGAAGCCTTACCATAACCACTGTTGCCCCTTCCATCACATGGCCAGAAGTTAACAAATGCAAAATTGGAGCATGCCATATCTTCACATAGCCAGATGTTGGTGGGGATAAGTCATGGAGTTCAGCAAACTGGTTCTCTCCCAAGAAATTAAGCAGAGGGGAAGGGGTGGCGGGGCAGAGGGGGAATGGGCAGCTTGCTTCCACTGGTGGCGGGCGGGGCTGATTCACTGAGCCTATCCGCCCGCAATCCGTATGGGACGTCTTCCTCTGAGCTGGTGAGGGAAGGAGGAAGGCGCAGTGGGGGTGGCGGCGGAAGGGGTGGTGGGCCAAAGGGGGAAGGGGCAGTGGGAGAGAGGGTGGCGGGATAGCGAGAGAAGGGGCAGAGAGGGAAGGGGTGGCGGGGCAGAGGGGGTGGCGTGCAGAGGGGAGGGGGAAGGGACAGAGAAAATGGCGGGGGGAGGGGGTGGCGGGCAGCGGGGGAAGGGGCAAGGCAGAGGGGTGGCGGGACAGCGAGAGAAGGGCTGGCGGGGGGAGGGGGTGGCGGGGCAGAGGGGAGGGGGAAGGGGCAAAGAAGGTGGCGGGGGGGTGGCGTGGCAACGGGGAGAGGGGGCTGGCGGGGGAAGAGGGCGGCGGGGGAAATGCAGAGGAGAGGAGAAGGGGAAATGGAGGAGAGAGGGTGGCGGGAGGGGAAAGGAAGAAGAAGAAGAAGAAGAAGAAGAAAGAGAGGAAAGAAAAGAAAAAGGAAAAAAAGAAAAAGAAAGAGAAAGAAAGTAAGAAAAAAAAGAAAAGGAAAAAAAAATTCACCTTACAAAATTTTTTATCTTACAAAAAACTTCTACAAAAAAATTTTTCACCTTACAAAAACTTCTATCAAACTTTTTCAAAAACTTCTACAGTACACTATAGTAAAGTTTTAGATAAACTCCTAAAAAACTCAGGTTCCAAACAGGCCCTTAGTTGGCTGACGGAACCTTTTCAGGTATTCGCCGTGGGACGAGACACGTGCAATGATCTACTGGAACTGGGTCGGTTTGACCCGGTTACGCGATGATTAATATATATATTTTTATTAGAATCTGTCCTATGGTGCCCATAAGATATATTTTAAATATGGGATAATTGCAGAAACCTCCCCTGACTTTTATAGTAATAGCATTGACCTCTCCTATCAATTTTGAAATAGCACTGACCTCCCCTATCAAAAGTTGGAGGCAATTTAATAGGCAAAAGTGGGTCAATTTACTAAAATACCCCTGACATGATTTAATTTTACCAAATGAATGTGATGAGTACTTTCATCAAACCAACAAAACATTTGTTAATAAAAATTACACTAAATTAACTATTTCTGCATAGTTTAACTAATTAACTAAATAACTAATAATCTAATTAATTAATAACTAATTATCTAATTAACTATTAACTAATTAACTAATTAACTAATTAACTAATTGTTAATAGTTATTAACCAATCAAACTATTTTTGCATAGTTAAACTAATTAAATATTAACTAATTATCTAATTAACTATTAACTAATTAACTAATTATCTAATTAACTAATTAATTAATTTCTATTTATCTAATTAACTAATTAACTAATTATCTAATTAACTAATTAACTAAAGCTGTTGTCTGTCCGAAACTAACAAACTATTTGCATGTTAGACTAATTAACTAATTAACTACCTAATTATTTAATTAATTAATTAACTAACTCTAGACACCAAAATTTCAGTGTAATTTCATTTACTTTTTATTTGTCGTGCTAGGTTTATTCACTTTTTAGTTTTTAGTTTTTAGTTTTTTATTTTATTATTTTTAAGCTTTAGCATTGAATTTCTCGGGAAAAAGAAAAGCATTCAAAAATTATGTTTTAGTTGTTTTGATTTAAATTCAATGTTTTCTTGGGAAAAATATGAAAAATGAAAAAGGGGGAAACCCGATTGCGGGTTTTGGGCTATTTAAGAAAAAAAGAAGAAAAAAGGAAAAAAGAAGGGAAAAGAAAGAAAAATTAGCATTTCATTTTTATCTTTTTATGCCTAGTTCCGCTCATTTTTATTCAATCTTTCTTCATTAGTTATTTTTCTTAATTAGTTATTTATATTGTGTTAAATTATTATATAAAAAAAAAGACCCGCGGCATGCATGCTGCGTATTTTCGCAGCTTGCAAGGAAGGACTCGGGCAGCCCTTTGGCTGCAATTTTAGAAGAGATGGCCGAGGGTTTAGGGTTGGGGTTCCCCCATATAAAAAGAAAAAGGAACCGCAGCCGAAGGAAGTTTTGAGTGGACGGCTGTAGAGAAAGGAAAAAAGCTACGAGGGTTCTGGAGAGAGAGCAAGAAACATAGAACTGGGAAAAACTGAGAGCTGAAAAACTGAGGGCTTTGAGAGAGTTGAGACCGAGAGAGGGCAGGAAGCGAGAAAGGAAAAGAAAAGGGAAAAAAGGCGGATGAAAACTCTGGAGAAAAAAGTGTGTTAAGGCTGAAGTCGAAGAAACCGTGAGAGAGGCTTGGGACGGCTGGAAAATTGGAGGACTGGCGGCTGAAAGAAGCAGAGCAGCGAACCTCGGGCAGTGACGGGGAAGAGAGCTTCGGTAGTAGCGACCGGAAGGAAAAGGAAAACACAGAGCAGCCGCAACCCCAGAGGATCTCATCGTCGACATTGGCTGAAGTGGTGGCGCTGTCATTTCTGCTGCTACTCTCCTTCTACTGCCGTGCACTCCATCACCACCGGCAAAATCTTCACCAAGGTATTTCAGTCATGATTTCCTGCAAAGTTTGGATTTTTCTATTTGTTCTTGTTTGATTTATGGTTAAGGAATGCATGGGGATTAGACCTAGGTTTCAGGGATGGTAGTTTGGGGGATATATGATGAATCCATGAAGCTTTCGTTCGATGTTTATGGCTGGTTTTGGTGCATTTGAACAAGCAAATCTAGAAAATGGCGTATAACTTTGGGCAATTCTGATTGATGTTTCTTCCAGCTGTGTACGTGCGACAGTGCCTTGTTGCTGTTTTCTTGCTGTTCTCCTTTCCATTTTATTCTTAGCACCTTGCTTGCTGTTGTGGTTGGGCCTTATAATGTTTTCTCGAAGTTCTGAGTTTGGGTCAGTAAACGTTTATATTTCCTTGCGCTGTTGCTGAATCTCGATTGGGGTTGGATGAATCTGTTTTGTTGCTTTGCTGCATTTCATGCTTGTTTGTTTTGATCATATCTCCTGGAGACAGATGATTATGTTTGGGGAATGGTAATGACAATGGGTTGGAGCCTTTGTGGTTGAGCTTAGTTGTTGAACTAGTATAAGTCTGTTTGAATTCTTGCATACAAACATAGTTCGGTTAAAGTAAATGAAACGCAGCAACAACATTGCCGAACAGCATGGCTGGAAATTGTCGCAAGTGTCACTCTTTCTTTTGTTGCATTTGTATCCCGTTGCTTGGACTGAATCTTCAGGGATAATTTGAAGTCTTGCATTAGATTTTGGTTGTCGAAATGGCAGAATCCATTTGAGTGGCTTCATTATAGGCCTTTTTATTGAGTGATGAAGTTTCATTTAAGAAACTCACAAGGCTGGTTTTTCTTTTGCTGCCGCAGCATATGCTTTCCATTTGGTTGTTCATTTGATCATTTTGGTTCAGTGTTTATGATTGGTTTGCGTTAATCATAGTGTCTTGCTGTTAAATGGCGATTGAGTGATAGCCTTTGCTAGATTTTTGCTTGAAGTCTTGCATGAAGTTTACGTTTGAAAGCTTAAAATTGCAGAAGAAAGCTTCCTAAGCTACCAGATGTTTTTTGTTGCGGAAAACTTGATGATTCGTGGCTTTTGCATGTTTTGCATGCAAAAACAGCTTTCAATAATTTCATTTTGACCCCTTGGCTTCTAACTAATGCTATTATGACCCAATCAATTGAATAATCCCCTCAATTTGGTCCTTGGCAGCTTCAATCTTTCAACTCAATTGCTTGTTTGCTTCAATAAATTACCATGCTTTGTTTAGATTGCACTTAATGCATGAGTTTAAGAACTTTGTGTCCAAGTGAGCTTGTGTTTACCTACTCTCTTTAATTTTTCCAAATAAATTGGTACCTTGACCTTTTCTTTGTATTTTTGAGGGCAAATAAGTGATTTCAATTCATTGGGGCCCAATTGCGAGGGAGGTAACCTCTATCTCCTTGATTTTCATTTCTTCTATGTGATCCAACGTGCTAAGTGAGAATTGCATGTTTACTTGCTTCCCTTGCCTTTCCTTAATTCCTTTCATTTTTTTCATTTTTCTTTTGCTTTTTATTTAAGTTATTCTTTATGGGGTATGTGTACACCTCTTGGCTTGTAATAGATAGGGCCTGGCGAGCATTTTTGTCCATTTTCCCCTCCCCCTTTTTGTTTTAGTTAGCAAAATGCAATAGACTCATTAGATTGATTGCTTGCTTTTGTTGCTACGTGTTAATTTGCTTTATTAGGCTCTTGCATTTAGTCGAGCATGCTAAGTGTTATGTGCTACGTGCTTATAGGTGATTGGCATGTCTACTTGCTTTCTATAGTCATAGATGAATGTGATGGATGAATGCACGACACCACACTAGTCCAACGCTAGTTGTGGCTCATGGTCCCGTTTTCCACTAGTCCAACGCTAGTAGGAATTCATAGATATGGGCTAGTCCAACGCTAGACCCTTAGGGATTTCCCTCGCTAGTTCATACTTGCATGTTTCACTACATTTCATGCATTTTTCTTAGTTTTTAGCATTTGACATGCTCCTCCAATCCTTTCCCCTTCATTTTAGGTTTTTACATCCTCATACTAGTTATAGGGTACATTTGCTTGAGAGTCCCCTTTCGATAAGGGAAACGAGCGAGTGTGGCTACAAAATAGCCTTAGCACGCTAGTTCTTCCTTCTAATCAAAGGAAAAATTAAAGTCGTGAAATTAGGAGTCATTCCCGTACCCGACTTGATGCATTCCTCTAGGTTCATGCACTCTCATTCTTATCATATCACTTCCTCACTCTTTCATCCACATTTTCTCACACTTACATTTTTCTCAATCCACATGCCATGTTTGCACATTTTTCTTCTTTTATCATTTATTTTCTGTCTCACAAATTGCACCTGTAGACACCAAATTTTTAGAATAATTTCATTTACTATTTTTTTATTATTTTTATTTGTCGTGTTAGTTTTTATTTACTTTTTAGTTATTTTTAGTTTTTTATTTGTAAGTTTTAGCACGGAATTTCTCGAAAAAAGGAAAAAGTATTCAAAAAATATGATTTAGTTGTTTTGATTTAAATTCAATGTTTTCTCGGAAAAAATATGAAAAATGAAAAAAGGGGAAACCCGATTGCGGGTTTTGGGCTATTTAAGAAAAAAAAAAGAAAAGAAGAAGAAGAAAGAAGAAGGAAAAAGAAAGAAAAATTAGCATTTCATTTTTATCTTTTTATGCCTAGTTTTGCTCATTTTTATTTATTTCAGTGGTTATTTTTCCTTATATTTTGTTTATTACTTAACTCTTTCGAAAAAAAAAAAATTTGTTTCACGTAGAATGGCCATCGGATGGCCAAGGGAGAAGGGCTCGAGGAGGTTGGTTTCTAGCCATCCAAAAGAGGGTTTGTAGGGCTTCTCACTTGATATAAAAGGCTAAAAAGAAGCCGCAGCCAGGGGGGATTGAACGGGGAGGAGGTTTCAGAAAGGAACAAAAGAAAGGGAGCGGGGAAGTCTGGTGACGGCTGGGGTTCAAGGAGAACAGACGGCTAAGAGAGAAAACCGAGAGCAAGGGGCTGTGGGAAGACGGCTGATGACGGCTAGAAAAAGAAACTAACGAGAGAGTTTGACGGCGGGGAGAGCTAGAAAGAAAATAGAAAGGAGGGTTTACGGGCTGAGAGCTGGAGGAGAATCAACAAGGCTGAGAGTGGAAAGGAACGGGCTTTGAACGGGAACAAAAAGAAGAAAGCTTCGGGTAGAGCTAGAGGAGAAGGAAACTGGGAAAGGAATTTGAGAGTAAAGGAAAAGCTAAAGGGCAAGGAAGCTGAGCAAAACGAGGGAGCAAGGAGAAAGGAAGAGAGATCTAGTACTGCTTCCTCGAGGAACGAAGAAGGTACTAGGACTGTTGACCCTCACGAGAAGCTGTCATCATTTCATTAAGCCAACATCAGTCACGGATCTTCACCAAGGGAGAATACAAGCACTGTAAGTTTTCTCTTTAAATTTCAGTTATCTTCAAACTCTCGAAGCCTCTTTCCGTGATTTGGTTCATGGCAATTCTTCTTGTTGGGTTATTCATGAGGGTGGAATATGCATGTTTTCTGTGTTTGTTTGAGCTGAATTTCCTGGGATCTCCGACAATTTTGGGGTTGATAGTTGCATCATTTGAACGGAGAATTTCTAGAATTTGTTGACGCCTGTAGTGTCTTGCTGATAGCTTGTAGTCTCTTGCGTCTCTAGTTGCTGTGCATGTTTTGGGTCATCTCTGGCATGAAGTATAGGGCTGCTGGAATGTTTTTTGTTGTCGTATAGCTTTACATCAGAGTTGGGCATGTTAATGGCTTATGTCTTGAGGCGTATTAGTTGATAGGTTATCGTTGTTGCTTTATCTTGTTTGGATTGGAGTTCATGGATGATTTATGCAAAGAATAAGCTGCAAAGTTGCAGCAGAGAATAAGAAAGCCTTCGAATTTTCTTTGCCTAAAAGACTGCCAGTATTTGCATAACTTCATGTCGTGACTTTGATTGGTTGGCTGAGATGTTAGTTGCGTTAGGGTTGCATTTGAGAAAACCATTTCATTTTCCTTGCCCTGCGATTCTCATGTCATTTTCCTTTGTTTGGATTTTTTATGACTGAGATGTTCATTAAATGTGAGTTTGCTTCTTGTGTTATCAATGACTGGTGCATGAACTCGTTAAAACTCCGAAAGCATTAGGGAAAAGTTGCCACAAACTGTCTTCTAGCATTGCATGAGTCCTTTTGAATCATTGGATATCAAAATTTGCTGTCAAAGATGAAATGAAAGTTTTGTGACATTTTGTTTCCAATTGTTTGGTCGAAATTGTTAGATGTTCTTGAAAAGGAAAATTGTATTAGACGAAACAAAGATTAGCTCTCAAAGATTCTGGTTTCATGTTTTCCCTTGTTATTGCGTGTTTCTTCTTCTTTTGGCACATTAAGAATCCTGTCCAGATTATGTTAACTGAATGGTCTGAGACTTTTGCTAGTTTTTGGATTCACAATTTCGTGAGCATTGCTTGACCATGCAGAATCAGCAAAATCTCACAATTTTTCCACTTTTAGGCATGCGCTTTTGCTGTCCAAGTCTTTGTTGTGCCGCAGACTTGCTGCCGAATCATTTTGCATAAAATTCTCCAGCATTTGTATAATTTCCTTCAATGTTTGGTTTGTTGGATGAGGAGTTTATTTGCTTTGCTGGTTAAGTTCAATGTTGGACAGATGAAATGGCTATACTCAAAGCTGTCTAGAATCCATTTGTAAATGAAAATGCAGCAGACTTCTCTTTCGGTTGTAGCAACTTTCGTTCTTCAATGTTTGCATGATTTCCTCCTATGTCTTTGCTGGTTTGGGATGTCAAATTTATGTTTTTGCTGTCTAGTTTAAATTTTTGGATGTTAGATTAAGAGAGCTTTGGTTAAGGCATGTAGTTGAATTTGAAGTTGGCGTTTGAAAGTGAAACACAAAAGAAATGCGGCTGATTTGTTTGTTTTGTGCAGAAAGCTTTCTACGTAGTTGCATAGGAATTTGCATGCAAAACAACTTCTAAAAATTGCACTTTACTCCCCTTGGCTTCTAACTAATGCTACTATGACCCAATCAATTGAATAATCTCCTCAATTTGGTCCTTAGTAGTTTTAATTTTACAACTCCATTGCTTTTTTGCTTTAATTAATTACCATATTTTGTTTAATTGCACTTAATTCGTGATTTTAAGAGCTTTATGACCAAGTGAGCATGTGTTTTGCATATTTTCTTTAACGTTCTTAATTAAATTGGTACCCTGACCATTTTATTGTTTTGGAGGGTAAATTAGTAATTTCACTTCGTTAGAGCACAAACGGGGAGGTATTATTTCTTTTGTCCTTTTTTTTTATCTCTCCTATGTGATCCAACGTGCTAAGTGAGAATTGCATGTCTACTTTGCTTCCTTGCCTTTCCTTAATTCCTTTCACTTATTTCATTTACTTTTGCTTTTATTAAGTTATTCTTTTATGGGGTATGTGTACATCTCTTGGCTTGAAATAGATAGGGCTTGGAAAGAAATTTTGTCCATTTTTCCCCTTCCCCTTTTGTTTTAGTTAGCAAAATGCAATAGGCTCATTAGATTGATTGCTTGCTTTTGTTACTACGTGTTAATTTGCTTTACTAGGCTCTTGCATTTAGTCGAGCATGCTAAGTGTTATGTGCTACGTGTTTATAGGTGATTGGCATGTCTACTTGCTTTCTATAGCCATGGATGAATGTGATGGATGAATGTACGTCACCACACTAGTCCAAGGCTAGTTGTGGCTCATGGTCCCGTTTTCCACTAGTCCAACGCTAGTAGGAATTCATAGATATGGGTTAGTCCAACGCTAGACCCTTAGAGATTTCCCTCGCTAGTTCATAATTGCATGTTTCACTACATTTCATGCATTTTTCTTAGTTTTTAGCATTTGGCATGCTCCTCCAATCCTTTCCCCTTCATTTTAGGATTTTACATCCTCATACTAATTATAGGGTACATTTGCTTGAGAGTCCCCTTTCGATAAGGGAAACGAGCGAGTGTGGCTACAAAATAGCCTTAGCACGCTAGTTCTTCCTTCTAATCAAAGGAAAAATTAAAGTCGTGAAATTCGGAGTCATTCCCGTACCCGACTTGATGCATTCCTCTAAATTCATGCACTCTCATTCTTATCATATCACTTCCTCACTCTTTCATCCACATTTTCTCACTATTTATGTTTTTCTCAATCCACATGCCATGTTTGCACATTTTTCTTCTTTTATCATTTATTTTCCACTTCACAAATTGCACCCAATTGCACCTATATGTATCTACTATCATATTTTCATCCACTTGCACACAAGCACCTTTATTTTCCCAATTTGCACACATGCACTTGTCTTACATTCGCACACATGCACGTTTTCTTACATTTTCACACTTGCACTCATATTTGAGTCTTCATTTGCATCATTCGCGACCTCTATGAGGACTTTCCTTATTGGCCACCACAAATCATGTGGTTGGGACCAAAAAGCCTCGTAAAAGACATTTTAGATTTAGGATTGCATTTCCTTTTCATATCCATTAGTCATATCCAACATGCAACGCATATCTTTGGGTAGAAAAATTGGGAAAAGAAGGGCTAAGTCACGCAACTAGCTTTGGTTAGGGTAAGGGAGTGCCTTAGGCTTTGCCTTTGCCTTCTCCCTTATCAAATGTGACCCCCGATCCCTTTCTTTGGTTACGTAGACCTAAAAGTTCTTAAAAAGGGGTTTGTTTACTTTTCTTTTTCAAAAAAATTCATTTTTGGGTGACTTGGTACACCCTAACTCTATACCAAGTGGCGAC